>NC_087392.1:5639441-5828375 GCF_963675165.1 Halichondria panicea | reverse complement strand
CTAACCCTAACCCTAACCCTAACCCTAACCCTAACCCTAACCCTAACCCTAACCCTAACCCTAACCCTAACCCTAACCCTAACCCTAACCCTAACCCTAACCCTAACCCTAACCCTAACCCTAACCCTAACCCTAACCCTAACCCTAACCCTAACCCTAACCCTAACCCTAACCCTAACCCTAACCCTAACCCTAACCCTAACCCTAACCCTAACCCTAACCCTAACCCTAACCCTAACCCTAACCCTAACCCTAACCCTAACCCTAACCCTAACCCTAACCCTAACCCTAACCCTAACCCTAACCCTAACCCTAACCCTAACCCTAACCCTAACCCTAACCCTAACCCTAACCCTAACCCTAACCCTAACCCTAACCCTAACCCTAACCCTAACCCTAACCCTAACCCTAACCCTAACCCTAACCCTAACCCTAACCCTAACCCTAACCCTAACCCTAACCCTAACCCTAACCCTAACCCTAACCCTAACCCTAACCCTAACCCTAACCCTAACCCTAACCCTAACCCTAACCCTAACCCTAACCCTAACCCTAACCCTAACCCTAACCCTAACCCTAACCCTAACCCTAACCCTAACCCTAACCCTAACCCTAACCCTAACCCTAACCCTAACCCTAACCCTAACCCTAACCCTAACCCTAACCCTAACCCTAACCCTAACCCTAACCCTAACCCTAACCCTAACCCTAACCCTAACCCTAACCCTAACCCTAACCCTAACCCTAACCCTAACCCTAACCCTAACCCTAACCCTAACCCTAACCCTAACCCTAACCCTAACCCTAACCCTAACCCTAACCCTAACCCTAACCCTAACCCTAACCCTAACCCTAACCCTAACCCTAACCCTAACCCTAACCCTAACCCTAACCCTAACCCTAACCCTAACCCTAACCCTAACCCTAACCCTAACCCTAACCCTAACCCTAACCCTAACCCTAACCCTAACCCTAACCCTAACCCTAACCCTAACCCTAACCCTAACCCTAACCCTAACCCTAACCCTAACCCTAACCCTAACCCTAACCCTAACCCTAACCCTAACCCTAACCCTAACCCTAACCCTAACCCTAACCCTAACCCTAACCCTAACCCTAACCCTAACCCTAACCCTAACCCTAACCCTAACCCTAACCCTAACCCTAACCCTAACCCTAACCCTAACCCTAACCCTAACCCTAACCCTAACCCTAACCCTAACCCTAACCCTAACCCTAACCCTAACCCTAACCCTAACCCTAACCCTAACCCTAACCCTAACCCTAACCCTAACCCTAACCCTAACCCTAACCCTAACCCTAACCCTAACCCTAACCCTAACCCTAACCCTAACCCTAACCCTAACCCTAACCCTAACCCTAACCCTAACCCTAACCCTAACCCTAACCCTAACCCTAACCCTAACCCTAACCCTAACCCTAACCCTAACCCTAACCCTAACCCTAACCACAACTCTAGCTGTTGTTAGAGTACTTAACCACAACTCTAGCTGTTGTTAGAGTACTTAACCACAACTCTAGCTGTTGTTAGAGTACTTAACCACAACTCTAGCTGTTGTTAGAGTACTTAACCACAACTCTAGCTGTTGTTAGAGTACTTAACCACAACTCTAGCTGTTGTTAGAGTACTTAACCACAACTCTAGCTGTTGTTAGAGTACTTAACCACAACTCTAGCTGTTGTTAGAGTACTTAACCACAACTCTAGCTGTTGTTAGAGTACTTAACCACAACTCTAGCTGTTGTTAGAGTACTTAACCACAACTCTAGCTGTTGTTAGAGTACTTAACCACAACTCTAGCTGTTGTTAGAGTACTTAACCACAACTCTAGCTGTTGTTAGAGTACTTAACCACAACTCTAGCTGTTGTTAGAGTACTTAACCACAACTCTAGCTGTTGTTAGAGTACTTAACCACAACTCTAGCTGTTGTTAGAGTACTTAACCACAACTCTAGCTGTTGTTAGAGTACTTAACCACAACTCTAGCTGTTGTTAGAGTACTTAACCACAACTCTAGCTGTTGTTAGAGTACTTAACCACAACTCTAGCTGTTGTTAGAGTACTTAACCACAACTCTAGCTGTTGTTAGAGTACTTAACCACAACTCTAGCTGTTGTTAGAGTACTTAACCACAACTCTAGCTGTTGTTAGAGTACTTAACCACAACTCTAGCTGTTGTTAGAGTACTTAACCACAACTCTAGCTGTTGTTAGAGTACTTAACCACAACTCTAGCTGTTGTTAGAGTACTTAACCACAACTCTAGCTGTTGTTAGAGTACTTAACCACAACTCTAGCTGTTGTTAGAGTACTTAACCACAACTCTAGCTGTTGTTAGAGTACTTAACCACAACTCTAGCTGTTGTTAGAGTACTTAACCACAACTCTAGCTGTTGTTAGAGTACTTAACCACAACTCTAGCTGTTGTTAGAGTACTTAACCACAACTCTAGCTGTTGTTAGAGTACTTAACCACAACTCTAGCTGTTGTTAGAGTACTTAACCACAACTCTAGCTGTTGTTAGAGTACTTAACCACAACTCTAGCCCAAGTACTTTACCGCACACTCTAGCCAACTTTCCCACCCTCAGCCACGCCCACCCTCCTCCCTTTTTGCTCACTCTCTTTTATAGCAGATGATGGCAATATTTCAGTACTTATGGTTTCTAAATTCCATTGCATATCTTTCTCTACTGCACTGAGCTACTACTTTTACTTCACTTAAAATAAAAACTTTTAATAAGCTAAACTACCTTCTGCACCTGTTTTCTTAATTGCAAAACAACTTTTCAGTAAAAGACTTATAAGCTAAACAACTTTTTTTTTTCCCTTAAACCAGCAAATACTGCACTAATAAAGCTAAACAACTTTTTTTCTTTTCATTATCAAGCACTACTTAAGCTTATAAGCAAAACCACTTTTTTCTTTTCTTTTCATGTTTTACTGCACTAATAAAACTAAACTACTTTTTTCTCTTCATCATCAAGCACTACTTAAGCTTATAAGCAAAACCACTTTTTCTTTTCTTTTCATGTTTTACTGCACTAATAAAGCTAAACTACTTTTTTCTCTTCATCATCAAGCACTACTTAAGCTTATAAGCAAAACCACTTTTTCTTTTCTTTTCATGTTTTACTGCACTAATTAAGCAAAATTAAGCAATATCTTTTTTTTCACTAAAACATACAATGCACTAAGCAAAACCACTAATTTTTTTATTTAGGGCGTGTAAGGATTCCCATCAGAAGCTGGCTAACCCAGCAAATGAAATATTGCATACTATTTTCTCTCCCTGTTTGCCTAATTTTAGGGCGTGCAAGGCTCCCCGTCAGAAGCTGGCTAAACCAGCAAATGAAATATTGCACACTATTTGCTCTCCCTTTTTGCCTAATTTTTTTAGATTAGGGCGTGCAAGGCTCCCCGTCAGAAGCTGGCTAGCCAGCAAATGAAATATTGCACACTAGTTTCTCTCCCTGTTTGCCTAATTTTAGGGCGTGCAAGGCTCCCCGTCAGAAGCTGGCTAAACCAGCAAATGAAATATTGCACACTATTTGCTCTCCCTTTTTGCCTAATTTTTTTTAGATTAGGGCGTGCAAGGCTCCCCGTCAGAAGCTGGCTAGCCAGCAAATGAAATATTGCACACTATTTGCTCTCCCTTTTTGCCTAATTTTTTTTAGATTAGGGCGTGCAAGGCTCCCCGTCAGAAGCTGGCTAGCCAGCAAATGAAATATTGCACACTAGTTTCTCTCCCTGTTTGCCAAATTTTAGGGCGTGCAAGGCTCCCCGTCAGAAGCTGGCTAAACCAGCAAATGAAATATTGCACACTATTTGCTCTCCCTTTTTGCCTAATTTTTTTTAGATTAGGGCGTGCAAGGCTCCCCGTCAGAAGCTGGCTAAACCAGCAAATGAAATATTGCACACTATTTGCTCTCCCTTTTTGCCTAATTTTTTTAGATTAGGGCGTGCAAGGCTCCCCGTCAGAAGCTGGCTAGCCAGCAAATGAAATATTGCACACTAGTTTCTCTCCCTGTTTGCCTAATTTTAGGGCGTGCAAGGCTCCCCGTCAGAAGCTGGCTAAACCAGCAAATGAAATATTGCACACTATTTGCTCTCCCTTTTTGCCTAATTTTTTTTAGATTAGGGCGTGCAAGGCTCCCCGTCAGAAGCTGGCTAGCCAGCAAATGAAATATTGCACACTAGTTTCTCTCCCTGTTTGCCAAATTTTAGGGCGTGCAAGGCTCCCCGTCAGAAGCTGGCTAAACCAGCAAATGAAATATTGCACACTATTTGCTCTCCCTTTTTGCCTAATTTTTTTTAGATTAGGGCGTGCAAGGCTCCCCGTCAGAAGCTGGCTAGCCAGCAAATGAAATATTGCACACTAGTTTCTCTCCCTTTTTGCCTATTTTTTTTAGATTAGGGCGTGCAAGGCTCCCCGTCAGAAGCTGGCTAAACCAGCAAATGAAATATTGCACACTATTTAAACACGGGCTCTCCCTGCCTAATTTTTTTAGATAGCAGGCAAAACCAGCAAATGAATTATTGCACACCTTAATTGTATGTACAGCATGATATGTTTTATCTCCTTCTTTTTTAATTGTCTCGAACGAGCAAAAACATAATCACACTATTTAGGACTAACGTTTGGCCTGGAGTCTCCTTCTTGATACTTGGCGTTTCTTGATACTTGATGTCTCTTGATATTCTGATGCTCTTGTCTGTAAGAAAAAAAATACTGATTTAACTTAAAAATTTTATTTACCTAAAAAAAAGTGTTGAGCTGTTTTTGAACTTAATACACGCGCCAGGAGAGGCTTACTACCAGTCTCGATTTCAGGCCACGACGAAAAATAAAAAGCTGCATAGCAGGCGGCTTACATACACACAAGCTAACACAAAGCCAGCGCTAGCTAGACATTGGTAGGTAGCTAACACAAAGCTCTACAAACCTTATAGCTTGGAGCAGTACTGGGTTAGGTCTGATGGACATAGAGGCTGCTGGGTTCCTCAGTAGAGTATAGAGTAGAGTATAGAGAAGGTAGAAGAGAACTTGAGGTAGAGCAGAGGTAGAAGAGGCTGAATAATGAGCTAGACTGCTGGGTTGCTAGTTAAACTAAAAGCGTTCTCACTAAGGTTTCTCCAGCATTACCTTACTTGGTAATACCTCACATTCCATATTACAGAGTCTTGGCAAGGTTTCTCCAGCATTACCTTACTTGGTAATACATCACATTCCATATTACAGAGTCTTGGCAAGGTTTCTCCAGCATTACCTTAATTGGTAATACATCACATTCCATATTACAGAGTCTTGGCAAGGTTTCTCCAGCATTACCTTACTGGTAGTACATTACATTCCATATTACAAGGTTCATAACTGTCAACACATTCAGATGACTAATAACGATTAATGTACTAAATTGCTGTATAAATCATTGAAATTGCAGCACAAGTTCATAATGAATTAGCATACACTCGCTTTGGTTGTACCACCCTAATTACTGTACACCCCTAGAGAGTACAGAAACAGTGAACAGTAAGGTATCATGTCTCAGAACAACATAGAACCTGTGCCAGGACATGTGGCATGCTCGGTACGATCGGGTCATGACAATGTAGCTATTCTGCATCATTCCTGTCCAATCACCAGTAAGTGTCATTGCGCCCCCACTGGGTGCTACCGATACCGAAGAATCTAGAAATCGAACAGAGGCTATACTGTCAAGTTTTCCCAAAGGTAAGGATCGCTCAAGACGCTCGACTTGCTGATCATACAACAGGTCAACAGGGTCACAGCTAGTCCCTAAGGCAGGGCCTAGCACAGGCTCTACATCACCCTGAGGCATGATCCCAACTGTACAAAGCTCTAATCAGTACTAACCTAGATACAAAGATAATGGGCCACCTGACATGCACACAAGCTCAAAGCTATTTTATAATTACAGTTAACACACAGTAACTTACCCACTGGAATAGGTAGCACTCAATGGAGGTCTCCTCCTGTTCAAGTGGCAGGATGATGGAGTGGTTGGTTGGTCTATTGTATGGTGGTACTCTCTCCGTTGCACATGAAGAGAGAGAGAGAGGGATAGAATAGTCACCCATACACCACACAGCTACAAGCATAAGCACAGCATACACTCGCCTTGGTTGTACCACCCTAATTACTGTACACCCCTAGAGAGTACAGAACAAGGTAAACAGTAAACAGTTAGGTATCATGTCTCAGAACAACATAGAACCTGTGCCAGGACATGTGGCATGCTCGGTACGATCGGGTCATGACAACGTAGCTATTCTGCATCATTCCTGTCCAATCACCAGTAAGTGTCATTGCGCCCCCACTGGGCAGTATTGCTCTGTTCCGATTTCTAAATCCCATGCCTTCAGGGCTACCGATACCGCAACGCGATGGCAGGATCCCAAAAGCAAGGAATCTAGAAATCGAACAGAGGCTATACTGTCAAGTTTTCCCAAAGGTAAGGATCGCTCAAGACGCTCGACTTGCTGATCATACAACAGGTCAACAGGGTCACAGCTAGTCCCTAAGGCAGGGCCTAGCACAGGCTCTACATCACCCTGAGGCATGATCACAACTGTACAAAGCTCTAATCAGTACTAACCTAGATACAAAGATAATGGGCCACTTGCTATGCACACAAGCTCAAAGTTATTTTATAATTAACACACAGTAACTTACCCACTGGAATAGGGTAGCACTCAATGGAGGTCTCCTCCTGTTCAAGTGGCAGGAGTGGTTGGTTGGTCCATTCTATGGTGGTACTCCCTCCGTTGCACATGAAGAGAGAGAGAGAGAGGGATAGAATAGTCACCCATACACCACACAGCTACAAGCATACCTAATTACTGTACACCCCTAGAGAGTACAGAACAAGGTAAACAGTGAACAGTTAGGTATCATGTCTCAGAACAACATAGAACCTGTGCCAGGACATGTGGCATGCTCGGTACGATCGGGTCATGACAACGTAGCTATTCTGCATCATTCCTGTCCAATCACCAGTAAGTGTCATTGCGCCCCCACTGGGCAGTATTGCTCTGTTCCGATTTCTAAATCCCATGCCTTCAGGGCTACCGATACCGCAACGCGATGGCAGCATCCCAAAAGCAAGGAATCTAGAAATCGAACAGAGGCTATACTGTCAAGTTTTCCCAAAGGTAAGGATCGCTCAAGACGCTCGACTTGCTGATCATACAACAGGTCAACAGGGTCACAGCTAGTCCCTAAGGCAGGGCCTAGCACAGGCTCTACATCACCCTGAGGCATGATCCCAAAGCTCTAATCAGTACTAACCTAGATACAAAGATAATAGGCCACCTGCCATGCACACAAGCTCAAAGTTATTTTATAATTAACACACAGTAACTTACCCACTGGAATAGGTAGCACTCAATGGAGGTCTCCTCCGGATGATGGAGTGGTTGGTTGGTCCATTGTATGGTGGTACTCCACATAAAGAGAGAGAGAGAAGGATAGAATAGTCACAGAGTAGCCATGCTGCCATACACGTACACAGCTACAAGCATATTTAAAGCGCAGCACTCATAGTAAGTGGGCGGGGCTATTCATTGGGACAAAGGGCGACTCATTCATGAGACTACTATCGTGTGTGTGGGACAAAGGGCGACTCATTCATGAGACTACTATCATGCAGGCATGCATGATTCCCTAATGATTAATTTTATATAAAATTAATGGCAAAAATTAATACATTATTTTTATCATAATAATGGCAAAAATACAGTATTATTGTGTGTCAGTCTCTTAGTTGTCCTGCGAGTGTCCATAATTATTCAATCCATGGGCAAGGGAGGGCAGCAAATTGTATCATGTATAAATTGTAAAAATTGAAATAAAAATTGTGTAAATTGTATCATGCATAGTAGAGTCTGTCCCGGGTGGTGTGCTGTCCTAGCTGGTAGTAGGTAGGTCTTGTAGTGTGTTGGTTAGTTGGTGATGCTGGCTCTTAGTAGAACTTGCTGCTCCCTCCGACTAGGTGTGGGGACAAAGACACGGATGATGTGTGTACTGTACACAAAAACACAGCATGTACGACACAATGCATGGGTTGGGGGTGTGGTCAAGAGGGTTACCATGTATGGGGGTGTGACCACATATCAGAACAGTGAGTGGGGGTGTGGCCCCATATATACAGGATGTGCAGGTACAATGTGTGGATAGAGGTGTGGTCTGCACTGTATAAAAATTAATGAAGTGATTCCGTATGACCAGGTGAAAAACATAAAACAACCAAACCGACAATAATACTAGACTATAGAATGAACTAAGAATGAACTAATTAAGAATAAGCTTAGCCTGCGTAAGCAAGTTGGAGGAAGAAGCTGAGCAGAACAGAAACCGATCCAAACAGTGGCATACATTAATTTAGTGTAATAATTATACAGAATAACTTCTCCTGCATTGGTCCATCAGAGCAGTGGGGCCATCATCAGATCATTCCCACCATGGGAGTCCTCTCTGTATAAACTTACAACACACTTCACACTTCATGTAATATAAATGGAAGACACTCCCACGCACCATGCAAAGCTATGGTTTCCTGGCATTGAAATGTGAACAACTATACAACATTTCTCGAGGGCTCAAATAACGAACTTTCCCGCTACACGCAGAGGTCAATGCATAAGTGGAGTTAACTACCTAATGCTGGTACAATAATAAAATACAATTTCTTAAGCCAAGAGTAGAAGAAATGTTTTAAACTGGCTAGTGATTGAAGGCAATTGCATCTGACCCAAAACAGAGAAGATCATCTAGTACTGTACAATAATTATTAGACTATACCTTGTGTGGCCGACTCCCTCTGTTTAGAGTAGCCTTTCCTGTCAGAAAATCACATACACTGCCTGCAGATTGAGTGATGAAGAAAGGGGAGCTCAAAATGCTACTCTACAGTCAATTACATTACGAAATGTACAAGCAACAGAATATTCGTACATGATACAGTAACTGGCCCTTTGGTGTCTATTATTGTGTGTCAGTCTCTTAGTTGTCCTGCGAGTGTCCATAATTATTCAATCCATTGGCGAGGGAGGGCAGCAAATTGTATCATGATCGTAATACAAAGGCGTATTACATGGTATAGTAGAGTCTGTCCCGGGTGGTGTGCTGTCCTAGCTGGTAGTAGGTAGGTCTTGTAGTGTGTTGGTTAGTTGGTGATGCTGGCTCTTAGTAGAACTTGCTGTCCCTCCGACTAGGTGTGGGGATAAAGACACGGATGATGTGTACTGTACACAAAAACACAGCATGTACGATACAATGCATGGGTGGGGGTGTGGTCAAGAGGGTTACCATGTATGTGGGTGTGACCACATATCAGTACAGTGAGTGGGGGTGTGGCCCCATAATTATATACAGGATGTGCAGATACAATGTGTGGATAGAGGTGTGGTCTGCACTGATAATAATGAAGTGATTCCGTATGACCAGGTGAAAAACATCAAACAACCAAACCGACAATAATACTAGACTATAGAATGAACTAAGAATGAACTAAGAATAAGCTTAGCCTGCGTAAGCAAGTTGGAGGAAGAAGCTGAGCAGAACAGAAACCGATCCAAACAGTGGCATACATTAATTTAGTGTAATAATTATACAGAATAACTTCTCCTGCATTGGTCCATCAAAGCAGTGGAGCCATCATCAGATCATTGCCACCATGGGTCTGTACAAACTTACAACACACTTAACACTTCATGTAATAAAAATGGAAGACACTCCCACGCACCATGCAAAGCTATGGTTTCCTGGCATTGAAATGAGAACAACTATACAACATTTCTCGAGGGCTCAAATAATGAACTTTCCCGCTACACAGTAGTAGAGGTCAATGCATAAGTGGAGTTAACTACCTAATGCTGGTACAATAATAAAATACAATTTCTTAAGCCAAGAGTAGAAGAAATGTTTTAAACTGGCTAGTGATTGAAGGCAATTGCATCTGACCCAAAACAGAGAAGATCATCTAAGTACCGTACAATAATTATTAGACTATACCTTGTGTGGCCCGACTCCCTCTGTTTAGAGTAGCCTTTCCTGTCAGGAAATCACATACACTGCCTGCATTGAGTGATGAAGAAAGGGGAGCTACTCTACAGTCAATTACTGATAATGTTACGAAATGTACAAGCAACAGAATATTTGTACATGATACAGTAACTGGCCCTTTGGTGTCTATTATCCTTTGGTGTCTATTATTGTGTGTCAGTCTCCTGCGAGTGTCCATAATTATTCAATCCATGGGCGAGGGAGGGCAGCAAATTGTATCATGATCGTAATACAAAGGCGTATTACATGGTATAGTAGAGTCTGTCCCGGGTGGTGTGCTGTCCTAGCTGGTAGTAGGTAGGTCTTGTAGTGTGTTGGTTAGTTGGTGATGCTGGCTCTTAGTAGAACTTGCTGCTCCCTCCGACTAGGTGTGGGGATAAAGACACGGATGATGTGTGTACTGTACAGTACACAAAAACACGGCATGTACGACACAATGCATGGGTGGGGGTGTGGTCAAGAGGGTTACCATGTATGGGGGTGTGACCACATATCAGTACAGTGAGTGGGGGTGTGGCCCCATATTGTGGCCCCATATATACAGGATGTGCAGGTACAATGTGTGGATAGAGGTGTGGTCTGCACTGATAATAATGAAGTGATTCCGTATGACCAGGTGAAAATCATAAAACAACCAAACCGACAATAATTATACTAGACTATAGAATGAACTAAGAATGAACTAAGAATAAGCTTAGCCTGCGTAAGCAAGTTGGAGGAAGAAGCTGAGCAGAACAGAAACCGATCCAAACAGTGGCATACATTAATTTAGTGTAATAATTATACAGAATAACTTCTCCTGCATTGGTCCATCAGAGCAGTGGAGCCATCATCAGATCATTGCCACCATGGGTCTGTACAAACTTACAACACACTTCACACTTCATGTAATAAAAATGGAAGACACTCCCACGCACCATGCAAAGCTATGGTTTCCTGGCATTGAAATGAGAACAACTATACAACATTTCTCGAGGGCTCAAATAATGAACTTTCCCGCTACACAGTAGTAGAGGTCAATGCATAAGTGGAGTTAACTACCTAATGCTGGTACAATAATAAAATACAATTTCTTAAGCCAAGAGTAGAAGAAATGTTTTAAACTGGCTAGTGATTGAAGGCAATTGCATCTGACCCAAAACAGAGAAGATCATCTAAGTACCGTACAATAATTATTAGACTATACCTTGTGTGGCCCGACTCCCTCTGTTTAGAGTAGCCTTTCCTGTCAGGAAATCACATACACTGCCTGCATTGAGTGATGAAGAAAGGGGAGCTACTCTACAGTCAATTACTGATAATGTTACGAAATGTACAAGCAACAGAATATTCGTACATGATACAGTAACTGGCCCTTTGGTGTCTATTATCCTTTGGTGTCTATTATTGTGTGTCAGTCTCCTGCGAGTGTCCATAATTATTCAATCCATGGGCGAGGGAGGGCAGCAAATTGTATCATGATCGTAATACAAAGGCGTATTACATGGTATAGTAGAGTCTGTCTCGGGTGGTGTGCTGTCCTAGCTGGTAGTAGGTAGGTCTTGTAGTGTGTTGGTTAGTTGGTGATGCTGGCTCTTAGTAGAACTTGCTGCTCCCTCCGACTAGGTGTGGGGACAAAGACACGGATGATGTGTGTACTGTACACAAAAACACAGCATGTACGACACAATGCATGGGTTGGGGGTGTGGTCAAGAGGGTTACCATGTATGGGGGTGTGACCACAAATCAGTACAGTGAGTGGGGGTGTGGCCCCATATATACAGGATGTGCAGGTACAATGTGTGGATAGAGGTGCGGTCTGCACTGTATAAAAATTAATGAAGTGATTCCGTATGACCAGGTGAAAAACATAAAACAACCAAACCGACACAATAATACTAGACTATAGAATGAACTAAGAATGAACTAACTAAGAATAAGCTTAGCCTGCGTAAGCAAGTTGGAGGAAGAAGCTGAGCAGAACAGAAACCGATCCAAACAGTGGCATACATTAATTTAGTGTAATAATTATACAGAATAACTTCTCCTGCATTGGTCCATCAGAGCAGTGGAGCCATCATCAGATCATTGCCATACATTCATTGCCACCATGGGAGTCCTCTCTGTACAAACTTACAACACACTTCACACTTCATGTAATATAAATGGAGACACTCCCACGCACCATGCAAAGCTATGGTTTCCTGGCATTGAAATGTGAACAACTATACAACATTTCTCGAGGGCTCAAATAATGAACTTTCCTGCTACACGGTAGTAGAGGTCAATGCATAAGTGGAGTTAACTACCTAATGCTGGTACAACAATAAAATACAATTTCTTAAGCCAAGAGTAGAAGAAATGTTTTAACTGGCTAGTGATTTGCATCTGACCCCAAATAGAGAAGATCATCTAAGTACCGTACAGTAATTATTAGACTATACCTTGTGTGGCCGACTCCCTCTGTTTAGAGTAGCCTTTCCTGTCAGAAATCACATACACTGCCTGCAGATTGATGAAAAAAGGGGAGCTCAAGATGCTACTCTACAGTCAATTACTGATAATGCTACGAAATGTACAAGCAACAGAATATTCATACATGATACAGTAACTGGCCCTTTGTCTCTCAGAGGTAGATCCACTCCATCACTCAGAGCCAATAGCCAATAACAGATCATCTCCTCCTCGATCAGAAAGCTGGGCTCCATATAAATTCAGTTATAAGGGGCTGAATACCAGAGGAAGTAACAGATAGTACACTACATCACTATGCATGGGACAATACGTAATTATTATACTGACCCTTTCCTGTCGTATCTTGTAGTGCTCTCGTACGTCAGCAGCCATTCAGTGATAAAAATTAAGAGTGGGGCGTCCCCCATAAAAGATGAAATGACAATAAAATTATGAGAGCGATTGATGTGCAGCGTTGAGTAGTTATCTGTGAGTAAGACATGAGAGAACAGGACAGTATACACAGAGCTACTTTAACACAAGGCTGTCACTATTAATATCCAACTACCACCTTGCTAGCTATAGGGTACAGTATAGCACTCACCAAAAGATGACCGACGTACAAGGAGACAGCCGGCACTGCCGCAGGCACACCTCGTCTTGCTCTCTCTTTGTCTTGTCGCTGCAAATGACATGTGCTCTAGCTATCATGACATGCGCGACAACTATATTTTGCATGAAGTACATGTAGGCAGCCATAGCAGTTCCCTATTACCTTAGAATTGTTTAACCAAGTGACATGCATGATGACACAAATACTATTAAGGCATGCAGCTCTGTGCAGCTACTGCCATCATAATTATAATGTCCACAGGTTCAATTTTTCTCTGCTTTTTATAGTCACGAATAAGGTGGGCAATCTGGGAGGCCTGCACAGTACACATGCACGCACACAGTCATGTGCATAAAAATAACAGCAAGTACATTATATGTTTAGTGGTATCCAGTTTGTGTTCCATTTGTTCAAAGACTGCTTCACTTAGATTGTCTTCTTCGTCCAATACCTGCAAGCATAGTGATGGTCAGCCACACCACAGAGTGTGTTATGATTACCTGTTCCACTTCCCTCACTTCTGGTACATAGAACTGAAGCATGTTCTGTACACCCATCTTGAGTGTAACTACAGAGCTAGGGCAGCTGGTACATGCACCCTGCATACACACACACACACATAACACACACACACATAACACCGTAGCAACTGGTAGACATAAAATCACCTGTAATTTAAGTTTGACAACACCATCTTGGAATCCCTTGTATACAATATCTCCCCCATCTTCCTGTACTGTGGGTCTAATCCTGGTGTTGAGCAACTCTTTGATCATGGCCACCGTCTCATTGTCCTCCTCTCCGTCTAGTAGATACAGGGGGTCATGACACACACACAGGGGGGTCATTATGCACACACACACAGGGGGGGGGTCGTGTTGTGTGTACCTAGTTGTTCAAGTTGGTTCTCATCTTCTTCACTCACAACGGGCACACCAGATGCAAAGAAGTCCATAATGGTAGCAAACACTTCAGGCTTAAGGACTTGCCACTCAACTCCATCATTAACCTGAATGGTTGTGAGGTATGTAGACACACACGGCTATGTTAACATGTAGATCTAGACATATACCTTGGTGATAGTGACAAAGTCACTGCCCAGGAAGATAGCTTTAACCCCATGGATCCTGAATAATTGTTGGGCAAGCGGAGAGCTGTTAGCAGTGGCTGGTGTGGGGATGTCCCTAGTATTACCACCACCTAACACAGACACACCAGGAACAAACTTCATACTGTTAGGGTTTGGAGTCGACTGCACTTGCACAAACATCCCACGAGTCCACACATTGACACCTGTATGTACATATGTACGGTAGGAGGTAGGCTGATACACGACACCTGTACTTGTATGTGTAGGTCAGGTACAAGGAACATACTTATAGCTAGCTATTCATACCATGTCTTGGCAGTCTCCAGAGTCCACTCATCAGAGACATAGCTAGCTAGCTAGCTTAGGGTTTGGGGTTGTACAATTGCTTGGGGAGGGCGTGGCTAGACTACTTGTTTACAACAACCTTGAACCTCTGATTGAGCTGCGCTGCATAATTATCCAGCATGGATATGGATGTGCTCAAGGAAGTGTTTAGTGGATAGTGGAGAATCAGAGAGTACTAGTACAATCGACACCATGATCCATACTCGCACTGACGACAAGAGCTTGCATGCTCAAAACAATATAGGTGACAGGAATAATAATGTACTTATGTGTTTATAATCATTAATAATTATTTGTATTTATAGGTGGACCTCACAGACAGCTGATCATGAAATCAAACAGAGGCTATACTGTCAAGTTTTCCCAAAGGTAAGGATCGCTTAAGACGCTCGACTTGCTAATCATACAACAGGTCAACCGGGTCACAGCTAGTCCCTAAGGCAGGGCCTAGCACAGGCTCTACATCACCCTGAGGCATGATCCCAACTGTACAAAGCTCTAATCAGTACTAACCTAGATACAAAGATAATGGGCCACCTGCCATGCACACAAGCTCAAAGCTATTTAATAATTAACACACAGTAACTTACCCACTGGAATAGGTAGCACTCAATGGAGGTCTCCTCCTGTTCAAGTGGCAGGATGATGGAGTGGTTGGTTGGTCCATTGTATGGTGGTACTCCTCCGTTGCACATGAAGAGAGAGAGAGGGATATAGAATAGTCACCGATACACCACACAGCTACAAGCATAAGCACAGCATACACTCGCCCCACCCTAATTACCGTACACCCCTAGAGAGTACAGAACAAGGTAACTAAATGGATCAGTGAACAGTAAGGTATCATGTCTCAGAGCAACATAGAACCTGTGCTAGGACGTGTGGCATGCTCGGTACGATCGGGTCATGACAACGTAGCTATCCTGCATCATTCCTGTCCAATCACCAGTAAGTGTCATTGCGCCCCCACTGGGCAGCTGTTCCGATTTCTAAATCCTATGCCTTTAGGGCTACCGATACCGCAACGCGATGGCAGGATCCCAAAAGCAAGGAATCTAGAAATCGAACAGAGGCTATACTGTCAAGTTTTCCCAAAGGTAAGGATCGCTTAAGACGCTCAACTTGCTAATCATACAACAGGTCAACAGGGTCACAGCTAGTCCCTAAGGCAGGGCCTAGCACAGGCTCTACATCACCCTGAGGCATGATCCCAACTGTACAAAGCTCTAATCAGTACTAACCTAGATACAAAGATAATGGGCCACCTGCCATGCACAAAAGCTCAAAGTTATTTTATAATTAACACACAGTAACTTACCCACTGGAATAGGTAGCACTCAATGGAGGTCTCCTCCTGTTCAAGTGGCAGGAGTGGTTGGTTGGTCCATTGTATGGTGGTACTCCAGTAGCATATAGCACTTTCCCTTTGCATCTAAGTGGGCGGGGTTATTCTCTTACTACCGGTACTAGCCTCGATCCCAGGCCGAGTTTTCGCTTTTATAACCGTTATAAAAGCGAAAACTCGGCCTGGGATTGAGGCTAGCTAGTCTACTACTAGTGGGCGGGGGTGCAACCTTCAGCAGTCATTTACAGTTTACAACACAAGCATAATTATATAATTATATCATTGTACAAGCATAAGTACATTCTCTAGACAAGTGTCCCTAGTCACATAATACAGCAACTGAGCAGAGAGGCCATTGTCTCGTAGGTACTTCAATCGAGCGTAATCCACTATTCTCTTACACATGATACCGATTAGTTCGTTCTTGTGAGGCACATATCCGGCCTGCTCTGAGCGCACACCACACACAGCCCAACTAGTCATGTGACTTAACAATACAAAGTCTTCTGGGCTGAATCCAAGCTGTATCAGATACTCGCGTCCTGCTAGCTGACTCCAGGTTGCTCGGTGGTGACAACAAAGAGCAATCAAAGCTCCACTAAACTTGGCAGTCCTTCCTTGAACAAGACAACGCAATGCAAGGTCAGTAGCAACACCACACAAATGCTTGCTCACTCCTACCACTGACTGTACAGAGTTTAACACCTCCAATGCTCCTAGATCAAAGTCTTGTATGTCCATGAGGAGTCTGTGATACGTGGCACCCTCCAATGAAAGAGTGCGCAATGCACCATCAGCTTTACGTCGACAACTAGACCTATCCACCAACACCAGATGAACATTGCTAGGATTTGCAAGAGCTGCTATTATCTTCTCTGACAGTTTTCCCCGACCTGCTCCAAACTCAATATATGCTGTGTCCTTGGAAGCAAGAAGAGAGAGTCGATCCAAATGGCCAACAATCGAGGATTGCTGCGTCAGGTGTTTGCGCGCTACCGGACTGTTAGAGAGGTCACGGAGGTCAACTTCCATTGAAGAATGAGTTAGCACTTGCTCTGTAATAATATTTTCTCCAACACACCTACATGTATGCAGGGATCAGGAGGGGGTAATAGGGGATACAGGGAAGTGGGGTGTGGCACTTACTCTGCCTGGTAGATGGTATTGACGCGCTCACAAAGCTCTGTTAGTCTAGCTTCCACACAGTCAGACAATGACACACTGACGGGGTCTACAATACCTTGCACACAATTCACACCGTCTCTGTAACAGGTTGGACGTGGTTTCTTGGCAGCATTACATCTCCGAACATGTTTCGAGAGTTGGTCTTCATAGATAGTGTGTGAGGGGTCCAGAGGACAGCGAACCCTAACCCTTGCCTGCAGAGAGAAGTGTGTGTACATTTACATGTAGCCAAGCTAGTTTCCTAGACTCACTTGCTGCCCTGCTGTGTCGTGTATCAGATGTTCCCCACAATAAAGGCTACCAGTGGCGGGAACCATTCGACAATAGCGACCTCTCCTCTCCACAACATAGGCACACCGCCCAGTCCCTACTGCAGCAGCCATCACTAGCACTGTAAGCTGTACTACACAATGTGCACATACTACACTTCAGTCTTTTCTAAAAAGCCACGCCCTCTATCTTCTAGTGTACATGTAATCGAGGCTATTACTAGAGCAGACTCATAAATAATAGCCGCCTTTTTTGAGCTAGCAACCAAGGGGGGCGTGGCTGCTAAGAAGCAAGAAGACAAGCAATGGAGGTGTTTGAGTGTGCTAGTTACAGGAGATACCGGACCAGGGCCACTAGTCTGAGCTATGAGCAAGCCAAGGACCACCTCTCTGTATGGTTGGGCTCCACACACACTCAGCCTGTACGTGAGGAACACTATGCAGAGCCATGAATAGCTCTAGACTGGAAACCACTCCCCTTCTCTCGGGAGAAAGGGACTGGCAAGTTGCCGTGTTGAGAGTTGTCCCAGTGCGTGAGGAATGTCACGCTGCCACAAGAATGTATACGTCACTAATACTCATGTGCCACCGCCCACACGCTAACTATTACTGCACAAAATATTACAGGCCTCGAGTATAAGTACATTCACTGGCGGTCTGTTATCGAGGCTGAACTAATATCACCCACGAATTACGCATTTTGTGGTTTGTTCTAATTGCATTCCAACAGGACAACTCTCAACACGGAAACTTGCCAGTCCCCAGAGCCCAGAAGCGAAGGGAGTGGTTTCCAGTCTAGAATAGCTCTAGGCTATTTAATGTATATGCCCTGTACAAATGGTCTATTGTTGTACTTTTCATTACAGGTGTGTGCTTTATTGCAAGCGCTGGTGATTCGTTGCTCACTACATCATTTGTCATATCTCTGGACAGTAAGTGTTTGTACCTCTTCACAACAGTTAGTACTAAAGTCTATTTGCGTTGAGATCAACCACGGAAGTTATGTGGTCGATTATGGCTTCATTATTTTATGTGGTGGACAAGTATGCCTGGGACTTCTACATGGAAAATGCTAACTTTTAGCTGGTTGGAGCTTACCAGCTCTACAGCATGTAGATAGAAGCGCTTTTTAACAAGGATTCGAATGGTATATGAAACTTTGAAAGTATGACAAAGTTATGACAACTTTATGAAGGTCAAACTCAACACAATAGACTCTACCTACACATGCACCATGCACTGTTTGTACCTATGCAGTACTATACTAGTGCATGTCCCTACTGCAGGCACTGGAGGGTGTAGGACACAGGGACCTACTGAGCATGTTACACAGATCCCCTCTCTCCACTCCAGCTAGTAGGGAGGTCAGCTCTAGACTGGCTAGATCAACCATTCCTCAGGTGTGTGTGTGTGTGTGTGCCTCTACCCTATAGCACATAATAATGAACAACATGCACAGAACAAGATGTTGTATAGGGCCACCAGTACTGCCATCAATACAACACCACAGGTACCACCACAGTCAGTGTACCATTCATGATAACGAACCTGTTATTATCTAGTTGCAGTTAAACCCGCCACCAAGGCCATGCACAAGGTACATACAGTATGTCCATGCATTGTAACAGTAATACACCACACAGATTATCTCGCCCACTCTCCTCTCCACACACACCCACACAACTCATCACACACAACACATCACGAGTCCAAACACCAGCCAGGCGTCATATGGACTTTGACCCCCCACTCTGTTTAAGAAGGTACTTATCAAAACATCTGTCCTCTGTGAAACTATTGTGCCTCCTTTACAGAACAATCCCCTCTGACATGGTGAGCTCCTGTATATGGAAGACCAACGTTTTATCCACATACACACACACTATAGCAGGAGACCTTACCTTCACAAGTGCTACACTTTGTAACCTGGTTTAGAGAGCTTCCACAAGGTACCCAATGCGTGGGCGTATGTGTATGCTAATATTCTCGCTTGCAGACTGGCAGGCACAAGAAGTGCTGCAGTTAGTGGTGTCTAGTCTGGACAGTCAAGAGCTCTACACACTAGCAACCCTCCTAATGGTACTATTAATACTGTGTGAGATTACAATAATTGTCTTTGCAGTCTCGACAGTTCAGAGACTTTGTGGCCCACCTCCCCGAGGAACTGGTTATCAAGGTGATGACCTATGTACCAGCCAAGGATATTCTTCGGAGCTGCTGCCTTGTACGTTAGTCTCTCATTTTTATGAGCTCTATACATGTGTGTGTGTGTGTGTGTGTGTGTGTGTGTGTGTGTAGGTGTCTAATGCTTGGAGGCTAGTGTGCAGCACTGAGTGTGTATGGAAGGTCAAAGTGTGCCAGAGGTCAATGGGTGAGTCTATTCCTCTGGTCTGCAGTGCTCATAGTGTGTGCAGGTCTCCCACTAACCAACTGCATCTCTTGGAAGGATCTCTATTTGAATGATCTTCGTCTGCGCAAGAACTGGGCACGTGGAGTGTGTACTAGCAGAGCTCTAGAGCACTCAAGCAAGTAAGACCTCATAATCATAATAAGTAGTCTATAGTCTACAACACATGTCCACAGAATGTTGTGTGTTCAACTGAGGGACGATTATCTAGTAGCAGGAGGTACTGACAAGAGTGTAAGGTACAGTAGACTATTCATTGTTCCTAGCTCTCCTCCTGTACACAGGTTGTGGAAGGTGTCCACTGGAGAGTGTATTAGTAAATGGATGGGTCATTCCGTGAGTTAAACCAATACATTGTATAGCTAGCCTACTATAATGTGTTTCCCTACACAGAGGTCTGTCTGGAGTGTATGCTTCTATGGCAAGAGTTTTGTTATCAGTGGTTCTGGTGATCACACCATCAAGGTATTGATTATAGGAGCCCCCCTCTCCTTGTGTGTGTGTACAAACCATGATTGTGTATTTTGATAGTTTATTGATCAGTTTCAATTCCTGTTCAGATATGGAACACTAGGACTGGTGTGTGTGAGAGGTGGGCTAGTTGTGCTCCACACTATAATCACTGAGTGGTGTGTGTGTGTGTGTGCAGGTCATTGCATGGTCACAGTGGGTCAGTGTGGGCACTCAAGCAAAGAGGAGAGTTACTTATATCAGGAGCTCATGATAAAACGGTACATGCAGGACACACTATAATAATTATGATGGCAGGAATGTGGCAATACTTTATTAGTGCACTTGCAACAGAGAATTGCCTAACAGCAAAACCACAATAATATTTAGATAATTAGCCTAAAACCCTAAACCTCTGGGAGTGGCTTAGTGGTTAGGGTGGTGGCTTCGTAGATCATTATTATTGTATGATAGATAAGGCATGGGTTCGATTCCCTCTTGGGGGACTTTTCTTCATTTCTTTAAAGTAATTTCCCTAACTTTTGAATGCATCATACTCTCAAGTAAATAATCAAGTTGGGGCGTCACCCGGTTTCTGTGAAACTTCGAACCGGGTGATGACCCAACTTTCCCTTTTTGGTATAAGAGAGGATTTCTCAGGTTGCTACTTTTATGGAGTTGAAGTGCAGCCAATAATATTAAACCAGTGGTGTGTGAATGAGGTGTTCACGGTTGGCTGCACTTCATTGTAAGTACATGTATTGTATATCCCATTATCTACCACAGCATTAGCTCAACCCACTATGCTCAAGTCATTTCCTGCATTTAATGCAATTAGTACTAGTGATCTTATAGAGATTGGTGTGAATAGCTAGCTACACTGCACTAGTAGCTAGTTATGGAGTGTCCTTTGACTGTGTACAAGATTGAAGGAGTGGACTTCTCTTGCGAGGATACAACGCATGGATGTTTCTACTATTCCAAGGCCTGCACTGGGAGCCTGGCTGGCCTACCTTGCACTGTCAAGCAGATTGATAAGAGTTTATTGAATGCTACAGCCTCTCATGATGTGATCCAACGCTATGCAGATTATTGTTCCAAGATATTCACTCTGAGGCATCCACACATAGTCCTATTCCTAGGTCTCTCCTATAAGACACCAGCCAGTGTGGCATTAGTCACTGAGCTACTACCAATAACCCTGGACCAGGTTCTCAAGGTCTACAATCGGCTCCCTGATGAGATACATTACTCCCTACTGAGGGATGTGTCCCTGGCCCTGGCCTACCTCCACTCTCTGGACCCCAACATATCACACGGAGAGTTGTGTGCTAATAATGTACTACTCACTGGGGATATGACGGCTAAACTGTCTGATATTGCCATCCCTTTTGTACTCCAGTTATCACCAGCTGAGAGGAAAAGAGTGGGAGCACTAGCGCACCTTGCACCCGAGCTATTGCTAGACTCTGCTAAACTATCCACCAAGATCGATTGCTTTGCATTTGGTGCTCTCGTTGTACACATTTTGAGTGGCAAGTATCCTGAGAGCCTATCATGTGACCCCAATGCTGACCACCCATTGGACGGAGTGAATACAGAGCACCCTCTGGCCAGCCTTGCATTGCATTGTCTCAGTAAGGTCCCTGAGTTACGACCAACCAGTGCACAGATTGTAACCATGGTTACAGAGCTAATGCTACAGTTCCCTAGTCCTTCATTCGAGCGTCGAGTTGAACTATTGAACCGTGCTATGAAAGTGAATCAGTCGAGGAAATCCAGTTCAGACAAACCGAGATCTGTTGAACGCAAGGACAGCATTATCACATTGTCCAATAGCATTGAAATAGAGCACCTCAAGCTACAGATAGAAGAGCTTCAAGTGGAGAATCGTGGCCTCCGTACGTCCATTAAGAAACAAGCGAATGTGATTAGTGCACGAGACCAAGAAATGGCTGCTAAACTGATGGCCAAGGATCAAGAGATTGTGTCTATTCAGCAAGAAATGGGAGCACTAGAATCAAGCCTCTCCTCATACAAGGCCACCATTGCAGTCAAGGAGTCCTCACTGAGTGGCCTGGGAAACCAACTCAAACACCTGCAGGAGTACATTGCCAGCAAACATGAGGTAAGTGGCAGGATGTACTGTGTCCTGCGTCCTGTGTCTATACAGAGGATTTCAGGTTGGTTGGCAGAAGTTAGAACTTGAAAGTGCACTCAACCATGACCATACACCATATGTTTCTTTTGTAATTGGTGGCCAGGGTTGACTGCACATCAACTTTTAACTTCCAGCCAACCTGAAATCCTCTGTACATTAGGGATATGTGTACTGTACTTAAAAGTTCTAAAAGCAAAAGCAGAAATGCTAGACTAATTGACCTCATGCTTGTAGATTAGTGTACAGAGCCTATAGTGTGGTCCCACTGTGTACACTGTAGCTAGTGTACAGAGCCTATAGTGTGGTCCCACTGTGTACACTGTAGCTAGTGTACAGAGCCTATAGTGTGGTCCCACTGTGTGCACTGTAGCTAGTGTTGGCATATGTTTTCTCTAATAATGCATTAGTTGAGGTGTACTGTCCATGATGTGCTTGGGGAAGTGATGTGTTTGTTTATATCACCTGTTGTCTCTGAAACCATTATCATGTTGCTCATAAGAGGTTTCTTAAATAGACTTTCACACACACACAACACACACACACACACACACACACACACACACACACACACACACACACACACACAGGCTCACCTTTTAAGCCCACAGGCTAAGTTCCATTGGAAGCAATTATCTGGATTGCCTCAAGCCATGATCTTTGCTCAAGCGGTGCGTGTAGGAGGTGTGGTCTACTTTGGCAGTGGGACCACCACTATGAGTGAAGGGGAGCGCTGTAAGATGTTCTCCTATCATCTAGCCACCGACCAATGGAAGTCTGTCGATAATTGTCCTGTGGTTGGCTTTGGTATGTCCAACTTCATGGATCAGCTCACACTGGTAGGAGGAGCCTATGAGAGTACAGGTGAGTAGCTACTGTACTGTACTAGTGTCCATCCCGCCACTATATTGACCAGTGTACTATCCCGCCACTATATTGACCAGTGTACTATCCCGCCACTATATTGACCAGTGTACTATCCCGCCACTATATTGACCAGTGTACTATCCCGCCACTATATTGACTAGTGTCCATCCCGCCACTATATTGACCAGTGTACTATCCTGCCACTATATTGACCAGTGTACTATCCCGCCACTATATTGACCAGTGTACTATCCTGCCACTATATTGACCAGTGTACTATCCCGCCACTATATTGACCAGTGTACTATCCTGCCACTATATTGACAATATCTACTCCCACTACAGGAGAAGCTGATGGTAAAGTGCCCTACTCTCTGACTGGAGATGTCCACACATTCGATGACTCTACAGGAGATTATGACACCTCTCTGCCTGGCATGCCCACTCCTAGACTACTGCCTACTCTCATCACCTATTCCTCCACTCTCATTGCTTGTGGTGGGGTGGTCCTGGACGACAAGCATGATATCTGTGTCCGCTCTGTAGAAGTGTATTCCAGTGAGAGTAGTCAGTGGTATAGAGCAGAGCCCCTCCCTCTGGCTGTCACCGGCATGTCTTATGCCACTATACACAACCATTGCTATCTACTGGGAGGATTCACAGACACTGATTTTGATCATCCCACTAAGCGTGTGTTTGGTGTTCCCTTACAACGCCTTGTGGAGGAAGCTCTTACACATAGTCGCGGCTTTGCTAGTAGTGGAGCTTCAGCTTTGGATAGCCCAACTCCCAACCTATGGCAGAGGGTCCCTGATGCACCACGCTATGCTGCCACTGCCACAACTATTGGAGGCTGTCTAGTAGCAGTGGGTGGCAGTGATGAGAGCTTGGAGCACAAGTCTGGAGCTCTACACGCTTACTCTCCTCTGAGCCATGAGTGGCTTCGTATGGACGATATCCCAGTCAAGTGCTTCTCTTGTGCAGTGGTGCGACTGCCAGGGTCTGAACTAGCTCTGATTGGAGGAATGGGGGAAGATGATGAAGAGCCTCTCATGACCGTGTACAAAGGGCGACTGACATTGGACTAATGAACCCGTGTACTCTATAATAATAGCTAGTGTTAGTTTAATGTGTCACTCATTTCTCATCAATCACTGTACACATGTTCTCATGTTCAATAATTATTCTACAATTGTTCAGTAATTGATGTGTTGGCAACAATGTACCACAACCCACTACCCACATGACCTGATTATTGATCAGTATTGTCCCCCTCATGCAGGCTGTACTGATCAGTATTGTCCCCCTCATGCAGGCTGTATTGATCAGTATTGTCCCCCTCATGCAGGCTGTGTTGTGGGATATTCGAGGATGTGTACTATCCAAGAGACTGTTGGGACACGGTGGTGGTGTGTTTGGAGTGGAGCTGGACAGCAATGGACACACAGCATTCACTGCATCAGGAGATAAGGTCATCATCACAATGTCTGTGGCTATACTACCTAGCTGTTGATTGTGACCTCCATAAACAGTGTTCATTCAGCCAGCCTAACTGTAAACAACATTCTTTGATTGAGCCTAACAAATCCAAATGTGTTAAATATTAATTAAGTGGCTTATGTTATGTATATGCAGAGTATTCGGCAGTGGTGTGTGAAGAGTGGAGAGTGTGTGAGGGTGACCGCCCACACAGGCAGTGCCCCTGTACTGAGTCTACACTGGGACAAGGTAATCACACACACACACACACACAGCACACCATATTAATTGTAGCACTACCAAACAACTGCTAAATGCATCTTTTAGCTTTGAACTTAGACGTTCCTAACACAAGTTGTGAACAATCGAACGTTAGCTCTGGGTATACATTCTAATGCAGGGCTATCTAGTGTCTGGGTGTGGGTCTGTTGTCACTCTGTGGACTGGTGCAACATTAGAGCGGCTGGGGGAGTTCAAAGGTCACTGTGAACGAGTGGAGTGTGTACAGTTGAGGGTTAGTGGTCCAAAAGTCGGCACTATCCTGAGCGGAGGTCAAGACGGGGTCATCAAGTACTGGGACATTAAGAGGTGTGCAATATATCTAGCCATACAGATGGGAGGTTAAAGAATTTCTGAGCTTAGAAAGAGACCTTTCATTAATTATTAAAACCCAACATTTCATTTTCAGCCTTGGACCATGATGGTATGGCCGACAAATACTTTAAATATGAATTAACTTTGATAACACCATTTCTAAGCTATCAGAAAATCAGTTGATGATTCATTATGGCAGCTAGAGTCCCCAACCATTGATTAAAGAATCACTACAGTGTGTAGACTAGTGTAGGAGCCTATAGTGTGGTCCCACTGTACATGCGTAGTGTACGGAGCCTATAGTGTGGTCCCACTGTACATGCGTAGTGTATGGAGCCTATAGTGTGGTCCCACTGTACATGTGTGTATGGAGCCTATAGTGTGGTCCCACTGTACATGCGTAGTGTACGGAGCCTATAGTGTGGTCCCACTGTACATGCGTAGTGTACGGAGCCCATAGTGTGGTCCCACTGTAGGAGCCTATAGTGTGGTCCCACTGTACATGTGTGTACGGAGCCTATAGTGTGGTCTCACTGTACATGTGTAGTGTACGGAGCCTATAGTGTGGTCCCACTGTACATGTGTAGCTAGGTTGACTATAATAATTTCATGTGTTATATTTAATTCTGGTCTTGTGTGTGTGTGCAGTGGGCGTTGTATTCGCACTCTGACTGGAGGGAACGGGAAACTGTCATCGCTAGTGTGGGATGAGGTGCATGTCATCAGTGCACACCAGAGCAGCAGCATCAAGCTGTGGGACTTCCATCCCACTCAACACTAGCACATTAACTCATTATAAGTGTACGTTTTGTTTTGTTGACAATAAATATTTACATAAAAATTTGGAATATTTCAAACGCTGTCAATCAAGATACAGCGCGCATAACCTAGTAATATTAAAGTCTAATATCTCAGACTATAACCCTAGGATAAATAGTACAATGTCGTGACATTAAGTGTACTAGCACAAACCATATACAGCTGTAATTATGCAGCCAAAAAATGATTATGTAGTTCTATCAAAAGTCAGTTAGGTGCTTTGAATGGCTCATATTCGTAGCTCAGTTTGACGTGAGGTTTCTTCATTGGAAGGTGCCAATATCCAGCGTTATAGTACAAGTAAAACTCATCCTTCAAGTAGAGGAAATCAAATATTTCCAGAAGACTCTCGACAAATTTGGGAGTCGGTTGGTGGGCTTGGAAATAACTGTAAAATGTCATTATTTCTGCCGCTAGTGTTTGGTTGCCCTGGGCTCCAAATATAGTCGTATCGTTACCAAGGTAACGAGGTGCATCAGAATAAAGGGTGATATAGGTATAGTTTGCTCCTGATTTCCCGGGAAGATAGTTGGCTCCAAGTCGACTCATCTCCTGAAATACACGAACAACGTAACTAGCACAATCAAACGGATGAAACCATAGCGATCCATTCGTGTCAGAAACTCTCCATGTCTCATAGAACAGTCCAGTGGTATTGTCCTGGAGAATATACTTTGCCAATTGGTTAAACTGTGTCCCACTCAACAAAGCCACTTCCTCTAGTGTTCCATTTTGTCTCCAATGGTTGTCGTCTATCCCTGGATATAAGCAAGCAGCACCTTGATTACACCACAGTGGGTCTGGATGGTCAGACACCGTATGGGGGAACGTGCAGTTAAACAACTGGAACAATTCGTACCACTCTGTCGTATAGTTCAATCCTGTACTCTTGCTACGGAAGCCAATCGCATCATGCATGATCTTCTGCACGTGTGTGTGTGTGTGTGTGTACAACACATGATTCATTGTAGTTATGAGGTGCTGCGTATATACATGTAAAACAGCTACTAAAATTATAACACCATTATTTTATATTTAGGCCACTCCAAGTGACACTCCAAGTGACACTCTGGTTCTGGTCCTGAAGTTTTTCTAATTGCATGTGGGCGGGCGGCTTTTCTCGTTATCAATTTCACCTTATGAACTCATTATTTTGCAAATGAATATCATTATCACACTATTTTGTGCCACATGGACCATTCTGCGCATGCGTAGTAGATAGAAATCCAAGAATAAAATATGATGCGGGGCGGTGGACCAGAAACCAGAGTATCACTTGGAGTGGCCTTATGTCAAAGTTAGCAGAAAACAGCTAGCTAGGCCTGATCCTGACAAAGCACACACTTACATTCTTCCCTAACACAATTAACTCTGACTCACAAAGTTAGAGAGGAGGTCTCCAAACTTGAACTCCCAGACTGGAGCTTTGAGCACAAACACTTGAATAGTGTCATTGTCAGCCATGGTGGGGATGTAGCCAGCTTTGAAGCCAGTGGGGCAGAATGCATATTGTGCCTTGCAGTAAGAGTTCGACAAAGATCGGCTCTGATACCTCCTGTATGGTACTGGCCATGAGGTACTCACGCAGGGAGACAGGAACACACACAACACCACCAACACGCGCACACAGACAGCCATCTTGTGCACAGAGTCTGTCTTGTGCAAGTGTCGTCACGCCCACTCTCTTTTAGTCATGTGTTTAACATGTTTATGCTGACTCAACAATAAAATGGGGGCGTGGCAGATGGATCATCAGAGAAAGTCTGCCATCACCCCATCATGCGCTATGCCCCATGTAGTACGTATGTACATAGGCTGATCATGCTTAGCAGCTTCTGATGATAAGGTAGAGACTGAGTGGAGATCAAGTGACTGTGAAGATGCCTATAGCCACGCGGAGTAGGAAGGTGAGTGAGCATTAGCTCTCATTATTCATGTCCATGTGAGTTCCCTCACTAGAGCAAGAGTTGCACTGTAGTGGGAGGATGTGGTTTCCTGGGTCGCCACATGGTAGAGACTCTACTAGACAGAGGATATCATGTCAACGTATTTGATATACGCAAGACTTTTGACAGCGATCAAGTCACATTCTTTATTGGTGATCTGTGCAACAAAGAGGTAGCTCCACCATATAAGTATGTGTGCAATGTCAACCCCCCCCCCACTATCCTCCACCCACCCCCCACTATCCTCCATCACCCCTCCCACTATCCTCCACCCACCCCCCACCCCCACTATCCTCCACTCTATACAGGATTTGCTGGTGTCTCTGAGAGATGTGAGTGTAGTGTTCCACTGTGCCTCACCATCTCCAGCCTCCAATAATTGCGACCTCTTCCACAGGGTCAATATTGAGGGTACTCGCAGTCTAATACAGTGTTGTAAAGAAGCTGGAGTAGCAGTAAGTGTGTGTTGACCTTTGTGCTCTCTCTGTATATGTGTGTACAGAAGCTAGTACTAACCAGCAGTGCTAGCGTAGTGTATGAGGGGAAGGATATAAAGAACGGAACAGAAGACCTGCCATACGCAGTGCAACCTATGGACCCATACACTGAGACCAAGATTCAACAAGAGAAGGTGATGTGTTCCACCCTACCCTACAGATAGTACTGTACACACCCCAACCTCCCCTTCCTCAATGCAGATAGTACTGTACACACCCTAACCCCCCTTCCTCAATACAGATAGTACTGTACACACCCGGCCTAACCCCCCTTCCTCAATACAGATAGTATTAGAGGCCAGTTGTGATAAGCTGCTCACCGTGGCAGTAAGACCTCACGGCATCTTTGGACCCAGGGACCCACTCTGTATACCCACCATTGCACAAACTGGCAAGGCTGGTAAAACAAGGTTCATTATTGGGTAAGTTGAAACACCACTGCTAGTACTATTGCAGTGTGTTCTGTTTATATAGGGATGGCACTAACATAGTGGACTTTACGTATGTTGTGAATGTCGCCCATGGTCACATAATGGCAGCGGAGGCTCTAACTACAGACTCTCCACTCCCGGGAAAAGTGCGCCATGCAATAATATACTAACACTTCATGATTATTCTATACAGGCCTATTTCATCACTAATGATGCTCCCCTACCATTCTGGGACTTCATGTCACGTGTTCTGACTGGCCTCCATTATCCTGCCCCAGTGTACCATCTTCCTTATTGGCTCGTGTACACTCTAGCCCTACTACTCCAGTTATTAGCTTGGTGTGTGTCTCCCATCACCACTCTGACCCCAACCTTCACTCCAATGAGAGTAGCACTGGCTGCCACTCACCATTACTACAGCTGTGACAGAGCCAAGAGGGACTTTGGCTATAAACCACTCGTCTCTTTTGATGAGGCTCTAACCAAATCTCTGGAACATTTCAGTCATCTAAGAAGATCATAGTCGGCCATGCATGCAGCTACACTGTACATGTGTAGATCGATAGATGTAATTTTTTAGTTAATAAGTTTTCAATGGTTCAAAAGATATGCTATTAGTGGTTGCCATGTTATCAGACAAGTTTTACAGTAATTACTATCAATAAAAATGAATACATGTTCAAGACTATTTACAAAGAGTTCAGTTAGTTCAGACACTGGTAGGTACCAAGGAGGGTCCAACAGATGTCACCATTTTATTAGAGGGCGGCTCCTAATAGAGGGGTATCACATAATACACACCACACACAAGTGGGCGTACCTTGGTGGCCAGTGCTCTGCGTCTCAGCTGCGAGTATCCCACATCACCAAGCAGAGCTTGTACAGTGACTGGATTAGCACCAGCCAACAGTTGATAGCAACCCTTGTACATACGCAGCTACATAGACAAAGCATAACAGCAATTAACACAAACACTATAACAAATTGGACATTTTGAACACAAAGTACAGGTCTCTCAAAGATCTATTAAATCAGCTGATAAGCGCAAGGCTTATAGTACACTGTGGGGGGTACCTGTGAGACTCCCGCTGGTAATAGTTTGACAAGTTTAGTAAGTGTCTCCAGATCTTGATAGTAGCCATTGCGTACTCCCTGTGACCCCCTTGTTTCCCACAACAACAGACGAACACCAAGTAGCCAATCAGTGGCCAGCAATAGACCGAGCTGTAGAGAGGGCGGACATCTTGTTACTAGTGAGCATGCTCAGCTTAAAGACTCACTCTGTATAACTGGTTCTCAGTAGAGGAGAAGTTGTCATGCAGTAGCTCAGAGACAGAGGCAGATAATGAGTTAGAGGTCATGGCCATTAGTTGCACGAGTACATCCACTGAACCCCCTCTCTTGTGTGTTACAGCAGTCTTGAAGGCTAGTTGTAGAGTAGAGGGTACAGCAGTCTCATCACCAGGTACACCCTCCACTATCGGGTAATAGGCCCGAGGGTCTCCCCCGGATAACCAACCACACGCCACTAGGCCCACACACGACCACCACTGAAGAGCAGCAAAGCCTGTACACGCAACACCTCACTTGAAATGTAAACATAATTATTAACAAAGTCCACCAACTAGCTACAGTGTACACAGTGGGACCACACTATAGGCTCTGTACACTAGCTACAGTGTACACAGTGGGACCACACTATAGGCTCTGTACACTAGCTACAGTGTACACAGTGGGACCACACTATAGGCTCTGTACACTAGCTACAGGGTTCACAGTGGGGACCACACTATAGGCTCTGTACACTAGCTACAGTGTACACAGTGGGACCACACTATAGGCTCTGTACACTAGCTACAGTGTACACAGTGGGACCACACTATAGGCTCTGTACACTAGCTACAGTGCACACAGTGGGACCACACTATAGGCTCTGTACACTAGCTACAGTGTACACAGTGGGACCACACTATAGGCTCTGTACACTAGCTACAGGGTTCACAGTGGGGACCACACTATAGGCTCTGTACACTAGCTACAGTGTACACAGTGGGACCACACTATAGGCTCTGTACACTAGCTACAGTGCACACAGTGGGACCACACTATAGGCTCTGTACACTAGCTACAGTGTACACAGTGGGACCACACTATAGGCTCTGTACACTAGCTACAGTGCACACAGTGGGACCACACTATAGGCTCTGTACACAAGCTACAGTGCACACAGTGGGACCACACTATAGGCTCTGTACACTAGCTACAGTGCACACAGTGGGACCACACTATAGGCTCTGTACACTAGCTACAGTGCACACAGTGGGACCACACTATAGGCTCTGTACACAAGCTACAGTGTACACAGTGGGACCACACTATAGGCTCCGTACACTAGCTACAGTGCACACAGTGGGACCACACTATAGGCTCTGTATCCTAAGTCTACATACTGCAGGTCAATTATTATAGCATTTCTGAAGTGTTGTATTGAAACAGCATGCAGACCTGAATCATATGCTTGAGTCAATGCTGTTAGTTCCCCTTCTTGTTTGGATAAGAGATGACTATTGAGTTCTTTAGAGACTGCTAATGTCCACTTGAATGCAGTATTAGCTGACTCTAACACAGCAGTTGATGGTTCCTTGACTAGCAGACCATTCAGAGTATCACACAGCAGTGTCTTACAGAACCCCCGAGACACAGAATATAGGGGAAGAGCTGTGTGTGTGTGTGTGTGTGTGTGTGTGGGTGGGTGGGTGGGTGGGTGGGTGGGTGTATAAGACCTACCTGCTTCTCCTCTAAACAGTCGAGTTCCCAGTTTGACCTCTGACCTCCAATCCCCACTATCAAGGTAGGCACAGCCTTCAGGAGACCACACCCACTTCAGCGGAGACAACCCTCCAGGGCTTAAACTTCGGAAGGCATGCAAATAGTACCTCTGTACAAATAATTATAAAGAGATCATAAAACTTGCACACACTTTTAGAAATGGACCATTGGACCATAATTATTGTATCCACTATCAACACAAGTTACTGAGTCAGAGTTACCAATGATCTTGTAGTCTTACCTTGAGTAGTGGTACACTGTACATGTGCAGAGCCAGACTGAAGTAATGCTCTGGTTGAGGAGATCCTGCTGACTCAGCAAAGTTGAGGGCATTGAGTGCAAGGTACAGGTCTAGTCCACGCAAGCCACGCCCACTGGTAGCTGTGAGGGGGCGGGGTCACACACACACACACACATACACATGTACTCACAGGCGGTGTTGATCTGTTGCATGAGATGGTAGGTATGGGACAGACTGAGCGATGATACTCCTTGCTTCCTGTCTCCAGATCCACACAAAAACAAGCGTGCCAATGACACTGCCCATTGACCTAGCATCATCTATAGAGAGAGTGGGCGGTGTTACTGGGCATGCTCAGTAGAGAGGGGAGTGGGCGGTGTTACTGGGCATGCTCAGTAGAGAGGGAAGTGGGCGGTGTTACGGGGCCTGCTCAGTAGAGACTAGCCTCGATTCCAGGCCGATTAAAATACGGCCTGGTACCTATTGCAGGGGTGATAGTGCGCATGCATTAGTTTATTCTCCAGAATCTGGGGAATCCCCTTTTTCTTTCTCTCATCTATTTTCTATCTTTGTACATCAGCTTAGCTCTCTATTTCGTTGTTCCAGAAGGCTTTCACACTAGTCTAAAGCCAGTCAGGATGTCTTACCTTGGATCTGTACAGGCTATGGGAAGTGTATGGTGCCTCAAACTGCTACTTACGAAGACAACCCGGCTATAGGACCATCCTAGACGTAGATGGGAGCCTCTTCTGTCTTAAAACTAGTGTTCAAGCCTTCTAGACCAACGCAATAGACGGCATAAGCCACAGCTTTACAGAACTCAGTCATAGAGATAAAGTATTACGGAACATATTTTTAGTAAACGGACTAATTTCCTGTGTAATTTACTAAGGTTTTACGTTCGTAGTACGATTACCCATATTCTGGGTAATTTGAAGCGCATGCGCACTATCACCCCTGCAATAGGTACCAGGCCGTATTTTAATCGGCCTTGAATCGAGGCTAAGTAGAGACTATACTGTACCTGGAATAAAAGGTGAGAAAACAAACTCCACAAGAGTCCAAAGGTCAATCCAAGGTACGTTGAGGGAAGGCGACGTCCAATCACATCGCAGCATTTCTCCAGACACTCTTGAGCACTAGTAAACTCTCCCTACAATATACACACACTCACAATCAGTTATTAGCATTATATTATGATCACTCACATTCTGCATATCTCTCTCAGCTTGTTTCCTGAGTCTCCAATAAGCCACCGCTTGTTTAGAGCCACTGACATGTGATGGTGTTGCCTTGAGAGTCAACCAACCAAAGGCTAATAGCACTAGAGCAGCTCTGAGTAACCACAGGCCCCAGAGTAAGGCCCAGTCACTCTCCATGGCTGTATCAAGGGAGCTCAGTGACCGACTATGATGAGCTTGCCTGGGTCCATTCATCATGAGAGAGGAAGGGTTGAGAGTAAAGACTGCTAATAGCAATACAACCATGAGATACTGCGGAGCACCACGTTGTAACAACAGAGAGAGATTGCCAGCACGAGAGTTAGGGCTCGGCTCATGACTCATCATTTCATCCTGCAAGAAGGAAGCTGTTAGACACACACAGCGAGTAGGTGTAAAGTAACTACTAATCGCGACTACGAGAATCTGATATAGCCCAGGGCTTTCCAAAACTGTACACCATCCCAATCAATTAGTTAATCAAACAAGACAGGTCGCCCTGTACCCCCCCCACACACACACAGGGGGTGGGGTGGGTGGGGGGTAGTGGAGAGTGGACTTACTGAGAGATAATCATCAGCAGAGGAGTGTCCAGAATCCTCAGACTCATGGCTCTTTGGAGAGATGAGACTAGTGTGCGGTGTGGCAGGGGGACTACTGAAGCTGGGCATCCTAGGCTTGTGTGTGGCTACAGTGTGGGGGGGAGACTAGAGTGAGCCCCTGTGATTATCCCACTCTGATTAATCACCTTTAGTCAGAGCTTCTTTGAGCTGCTTATTCTCTGCCTCCAGTCGAGTTATAGTCTTCTCAAGATGTTCAATGAAGTCAATCGTTTTCTGAAGTACAGCACTTTTCTGGAGCTGAAAGAGAAGTCAAGTTGAACATTTAATAATGTGTACAAAACTAGATACATGTTTCTGGGACTCTTTCAGCTGCCATAACTTGAATTCCGTGGATCCAATTTTATGATATTCTGAAAGCTTAGAAAGAGACCTTGTGACCGAGTTTTTTTCTTTTGACTAGATTGAATACAAACTCCTTATATAAACATTGCCGGCCTCTGGTAGTATTTATTGTAGACAAATGAACCGCACTAGTAGAGCTGTAGTTAAAGATGTTAGTTTCATACATACCTTCTGTTCAATAAACAATCAATGAAATGGTGTCGTCACACTTCATATTTGAAGAAATTGCCGTGGCAAATTCTGGCACATCATCTTTCTAAGCTTTCAGAAAATTAGAAAATTTTGAAGAGAAACGTATCCAATAAATACAACTACAGCAATATTAATACACACAACACAACACTGTGCATGCACTCACTCTTTTGCTGTCCTTGCAGTTTCTGGCCACCTTGTTTCTGAGGACACCAATTCTGTCGTTGATGCTGCAGCGATATTTCTTCTCAATGAGGTTGTGTACTTTCCTCTTGTCCCCCTCAAACACAGGCCCATCCTCCAGTGGAGAAGGCGGTCCCTGGCTGGTCACCAAGGAAGGCTTGCTGTCTGCATGTACACACACACAGTATGAGGCTTGCTGTGCACACACACAGTATGAGCCTTGCTGTGCACACACACACAGTATGAGGCTTGCTGTGCACACACACAGTATGAGGCTTGCTGTGCACACACACAGTATGAGGCTTGCTGTGCACACACACACAGTATGAGGCTTGCTGTGCACACACACACAGTATGAGGCTTGCTGTGCACACACACACAGTATGAGGCTTGCTGTGCACACACACAGTATGAGTCTTGCTGTGCACACACACACAGTATGAGTCTTACTGTGCACACACACAGTATGAGGCTTGCTGTGCACACACACAGTATGAGGCTTGCTGTGCACACACACACAGTATGAGGCTTGCTGTGCACACACACAGTATGAGGCTTGCTGTGCACACACACAGTATGAGGCTTGCTGTGCACACACACAGTATGAGGCTTGCTGTGCACACACACACAGTATGAGGCTTGCTGTGCACACAGACACAGTATGAGGCTTGCTGTACACACACACACAGTATGAGGCTTGCTGTGCACACACACAGTATGAGGCTTGCTGTACACACACACAGTATGAGGCTTGCTGTGCACACACACACACAGTATGAGGCTTGCTGTGCACACACACAGTATGAGGCTTGCTGTGCACACACACAGTATGAGGCTTGCTGTACACACACACAGTATGAGGCTTGCTGTGCACACACACAGTATGAGGCTTGCTGTGCACACACACAGTATGAGGCTTGCTGTGCACACACACACAGTATGAGGCTTGCTGTGCACACACACAGTATGAGGCTTGCTGTGCACACACACACAGTAGGAGGCTTGCTGTGCACACACACAGTATGAGGCTTGCTGTGCACACACACACACACAGTATGGCAGTGTACACGATAAGAGTTAGGGTGAGGGTACAACAGAGTCAAACTCACCAAAGAGAGGAGGTACTGGGTTGGGCATCACAACACTGCTAGCAGGACTAACAGCAATCATGGCCGGGGAAGACAGACCAGAGGATGAGTCATTTACTCTGTGCCAGGGTGTATAATATAAGGACGCGTGGAAACAATGGAGTGGCTCCTAGGGACGCGTGGAACAATGGAGTGGCTCCTAGGGACGCGTGGAAACAATGGGGAGTGGCTCCTAGGGACGCGTGGAAACAATGGAGAGTGGCTCCTAGGGACGCGTGGAAACAATGGAGTGGCTCCTAGGGACGCATGGAAACAATGGAGTGGCTCCTAGGGACGCGTGGAAACAATGGAGTGGCTCCTAGGGACGCGTGGAAACAATGGGGAGTGGCTCTTAGGGACGCGTGGAATCAATGGAGTGGCTCCTAGGGACGCGTGGAAACAATGGAGTGGCTCCTAGGGACGCGTGGAACAAGTTCTGTACCAACAGGCTAATGAAGGGCTAATCACAGATACTTGTATAATGTAGCTAATGTGATACCTGCTGACTGTGTTGGGTCGTTGCTGCTGTTGTTGTTGGGGTGGAGGGGGTGAGAAGTTGTACCCCCCAGACTGCCCCCCCTCAGTCATCAGAGGGGAGGTGACAGATGTCTGACCTTGCTGGGAGATGGTGGCTATTTGTAACTGGTTCTTGAGGATCTCTGTCTTGAGTAGTGTCTGTTGAAGCTCAAGCAACTTCTGTTGTTGAAGTTTCTGTTGACGTTCCAAACGCTGTGTCTCATGCAGTAACCATCTGTGTGTGTGTGTGGGTGTGTGTGGAGGGTAATGTATGTGTGTATGTGTGTGGGGGGGGGCAATGTATGTGTGTGTGTGTGTGTGTGTGTGTGTGTGTGTGTGTGTGTGGAGGGTAATGTATGTGTGTGTGTGTGAGGGGGGGTGTGTATACTCACACGTCCATTCCAGCAGTGTTATTGAGCCCTGCATTCATATTGGCCATTGATTCATTACTGTGCATGGGTCCACTGTTTGGGCCTGAGCTCTGAATACCCGTCATAGGGTCCAATGAATCCAGCCCATCCAACTGTCCATTGAATAATGAGCTCCACTCTGACGCGTTTATACCACCAGTCAATTCTGCAGTGGCAGTGTGTGTGTGTGTGCTGTGTGTGTGCTGTGTGTGTGTAGCTAATGTACCTGACAGACTCTTGTCGTCCATGTCCAGAAAGCCAACTAGGTCCATATCATTCACTGGTAACTCTTGACTTGAGCTTGTGCAGAGTAGCGGCAATGTCTCAGCCTCGCACTTAATACCATAACCGCCTGACATAATGTCTTTCGATTCTCTTCGCTTCACTTTCTTCATAAAGTTAATTAATCATCCTATTTACTGCACGTGAATTGCAATATCAGGAGATTGTTGGAGGGGATTTCCCTGACCAGCCACGCCCTCAGACAAAGATGACGCCACGATTGCTCATAATTTTTGCAAATTCAGCAATTTTATTAATAGCCAAAAGTGACGTAATGTATGCGCGTTGTATAATAATGGCATGCGCAAAGTTGATGTGTAGCAAACAGTGCAAAGTGAGTCAGTATACACGCAGCAAATCAGTGCCTCATATAAACAGCGACAATTCGCTCTATTAAGTCCAGTAAACCTTAACAAGAGATCCAAGAAGAACAAGAAAATGTCAGTTAGCTTCAAAGCATTTTTATATGAGCGCTCCTGGCGTGGAAATCCTGTGGAAATTCGACGTTTCAATGTCGACCAAGATGTCTCGACCAGCTACACCTACCTACTGCAAAAACTGACTCAAGTCTTTCCAACAGTTACCACTGGAAATGTCTCCTTGGCATGGACTGGTAGGTGGTTAAGTGCTTCCATGCATGCACTATATTCACTGACTTTATCTCACTTTCAATTATTATGTACTACTCTTTCTTCATGCAGACAGTGATGGTGATATGATTGCAGTCTCCAGTGATGAAGAGCTTGTTGAAGCTCTTGGACAATTCGATGGAGGACTTTTCAAACTTTACCTGCTGAAAAGTAAGCGCATTATTGTGAGGATGACTATTGCATGTATATATTAACCTATACAGAGAATACACCAGAGAGCACTGCTACTGATGGTTCTACTGCAGCTGAAGAGGAAAAACCAACTGGTTGTCAACAGCAGAATGGTCCCAAGTGCCACTGGGGGGTAGTGTGTGATGGTTGCAGCGGCCCCATCCTGGGAGTCCGTTACAAATGTCTGGCATGTGCTGACTATGACCTGTGCTCGGTTTGTGAGGGGAAAGGAGTTCATGTTGACCACAACATGATTACCATTACCGAGCCACGCTCACGGGGGCCACGGGGACCCGGAGGAGGCTGTCCTTTTGGAGGCCAAGGAAGACCTGGCTGGGGGAGATGGGGGAGACCAGGATGTATGCCGTCTACAGCAGGCTTCCCACCGATGTGGGGCGCTGGCCTAGGCAATGCTGGACCTTGTGGTGGGGCAGGTAAAGGACCTGAACCAACTGAACAAACAGAGGAGCAAAAGAGAGCTCAAATCCGCAATATTGGTCAAGCTGTGTCTAATTTCCTTCTACCCTTTGGAATAAAGGTGGATGTGGATGTGACTGGAGAAGAAAAGAAAACAGAGCCTGCTTCTGGAGAACCTGTAAGTTTTTAGTGTAATAATTACAAGCGTGGTTTTCACTGTGCTTCCCTCTAAATAGGCTGCTTCCCCTGAGGTGTCTGCTGAAGTGATTGAAGCAGCGCTGACTCAGTTGAGGTCCATGGGTCACTCTGATGATGAGGGTGGGTGGTTGACAGAGCTAGTCAAGGCCAAGGGAGGAGACATCACTAAAGTATTGGATGCCCTCCACTTCACAGAGACTGACTGAAACTGAACTATGACTATAATTATGAACGAACATTGAGTGTAACAAAATAATGTAGACAATAATTATGCTGCTTTTTACAATTAAAATGAATACGCCAACATAAACATGAAAAATATCAATGCTGTGTATAATTGAGGTCATAGAAAGTGAATACCACATATACAACACCACATGTAAGTATACTATAGGCAATAATTATATTCACATTGTACTAAAATTAATATTCATTAGCTTCGATTACAGGCCGCTCAAACGTCTAATGCGGCGGCAATTGATGTTAGTGGCCGCGGTGTACGAACAACAATGGATCCCCAGGAACAAGCTGTCAGTGATAGCCCTCTACTCCCTCTAGTACCGCAGGCCACTCCATTACTCTTCCCCCCACCACCTTCAGAGTCATCCATGATGACTGGCATGACTAGTCAACCTGTTGTCTTACAGAACCAAGCTGCCCTCATCACCCCCACACAGGTACCACACACCACACACCTCACACAGTCTGGGCCGGCTGCCCACTCATGATGTTTTACACTCCACACAGGTACCGCCCACCACATACTTCACACACACATCCTCACAGTCGGAGTTGCCCACTCATGATGTCCTACAGAGCCAAGCTGCCCTCATGACCTCCACACAGGTACCGCCCACCACACACACACACCCTCACAGTCTGAGCTTCCCTCATGACCTCCACACAGGTACCGCCCACCACACACCCCTCACACACACCCTCACAGTCTGGACTATCCACTCATGCTGATGGTAGTGTGTTCATCTCTGTGCCAGTGGCAGCACTACCCTCTACCCTCCCTTCTCCCATTCCAATCACTACTAAACTGGACACATTCTGGACTGACCAGTTATCCTGTGTACAGCATGTGTCTGACGTAAGCTCAACACCACCTGTATAGTGTGTGTGTGTGTACGTGTGTGCACGTGTGTAGGATCACTGGAAGACACCAGAGTTTCCTCTGGCCAGAATCAAGAAGATAATGAGAATGGATGAGGACGTTAGAGTAAGTATTGTACCCCCTAATGATATAGACCCCCCACACTCATGATTATACCCCCCATGTAGATGATTAGCGCTGAAGTGCCTGTGATGTTCTCTAAAGCAGTGGACGTGTTCATTTCAGAGCTCTCTATAAGAGCGTGGCATATCACAGAAGAATCTAAGAGAAGAACCATTCAAGTAAGACCACACTGAGTACTCTGATACCGTCACTCTCTATTTGTGTGTGTATGTATGCAGTGCAGTGACATTGCCATGGCCATCACCAACAATGACATGTATGATTTCCTGATTGACATTGTCCCAAGGGAAGAGATTCAAATGAAACAATCCAAACCCCAGGTCAGCACACACTCCCACTCTGTACATATCCTAACCCCCCTGATGTAGAGTGGGGAGAGTCTTCAGCTGCTGCCACCAGATCTATTGCAGTTGTACATACAACACTTTGCTGCTACTGCCAGTGGAGAAGAGGACACCAGTGTACTGCAAAATGTGAGGGGAATCCCCTGTTGTGTGTGTGTGTGTGTGTGTGTGTGTGTGTGTGTTGTGTGTGTGTGTGTGTGTGTGTGTGTGCGCGCGCGCGCGCTCATGGATTGTTACCAATAATTGTTTTGTGCCCCCCTCCCACACACACACACCCTCCCACACAAACACACCCTCCCACACACACACACCCACCCACAGCAACTTCAGATTCTCCAGCAACTCTTGCAAATCCAACAACTTCAAGAACAACAAGAACAGGTACCAACACATCCAACTACCCTCACACACACACACGCCCACACACACACCACACAGGGCCAGCCGCCCTCTCCACCAACTGCAATGAGTGGTATCACTTCAACAGGATCTATTCTAGACACACAAGTTCTGCAAACCTCAGACACTCGAGAAATAACACACGAAGTTCTAGAGCAGTTGCGACAACATGTGGCCTCAGGAAACTATGACTCAGGTCTACTGGAGGGAGCCTATCAGTCCCCAATGGATCATACAGAAGGAGAGGCTGCAGTGCTGGGCCCGGAGTATCAGTCCCCAATGGATCATACAGAAGGAGAGGCTGGAGTGCTGGGCCCAGAGTTTGTTGAACCAGCTATGGATATCGACTCTCTAACACACCAAGTGCTGCACTCTGTCCACCCAATGTCCATGGCCAGTGATACACCAATCGTTCATGTGCCAGCAGAGTTTGGGTTAGAAGAGCCTACCCACCCTCCTGCAATGGTAGCCTTCAGCTCTACCCCTCTCAGACTCACTCATATTCACGGTGGAAGCTCTCTTGTTCAACTAACTAACCCTAACTCTAATCAATAGAACACTAGATCTCTATTTATTAATTAGGTTTGTACGTCTGTCAAGATAAATTTTGTAAAACACCCCCCTCCCAGTTGATACCAAACAACATAGACGAGTTTAGCATTTTTCAAAAACCACACAAATAATAATTAATTTTTAGTCCACCACGTACTCGCACTTTTACAACGCAACAAAACACTTTTTTCTTTTTTTTTCACTTGACCCTTTACCAGACACACTCACACGCAATATGGAGACGGCTGGTGAGGAAAAGCGTTCACTTGTCCTTCCCTCTAGGAGCTTCCACAAGGCTGGATATCGGGTGGATACTCACCCAAAAGGCCAGCAGCAATGGATCACGAGGCAAAGAGCATCGCAGCGAGTACAAGTGAGTGGCTAGTCATGATCAAAAGTGGACCACCTAGTATAGTGTATAGGCTGTTTTAGATGACTGGCATTCAATATCTGCTAATAGATATCATTACTAGTGATCAAACTATACAGCCTCTGTATCAAATGCATCCATTGCTACACATTTGTTGACCCGTTACTTCATTGCGTACAGTGATGGAAAGCACGAGAGGGGCGGAGTCAGTGACAAGTTGCTATGACAATATATGATGGAGGAATTACAAGGTGACACTGTGGAGTTTGCGGACGACCCATTGGACGTTTTGGACTGCAGATAAAGGAACACAATTAAGAAATAGTGAGTACTGCCGCGTGCAGAGTGTGACTCTTTCCCCCACCAAAACTGTGATCTGAGCATGTCATGTGATAGGCCTTGTCTAGAGCTACAGAATGCATCTCTTAGTTTTGCTTTTTAGTGAAGTTATGACCTCCCGAAAGTTGCTTGAATTATGGAGGAAGCATTAGTTTTCGTGCTAATTGAGAGGCCATAACTTGTGATGTGTAGTAGCTCTTTGATAGTGCATAACATTGTACATCCATCCAATTTTTGCAGCTCTTTTTTATCTGGTAGTGAGTGAGTGGTATAATTGTTGTCTCGCTTGTTAGATTCGTGAAGGTCAGTTGGACTTGTTCCCTCTGTTGGATTCTCTGGCTAGAGACGGAGGATGACCAAACATCCGCTCAACTGGAGGAGCTGAGGGAAATGGTCAACAGTGTCCTCAAGAGATTCAAGAAAGAGGTAGAGACATTAACCACACTATGAGTGTGTGTGTGTGTGATCCAGTAGTCCATTCCACTGTTCCATTCCATCGATTCAAGATACCCGTGTGTGTGTGATGACCTGCTTCCCTCTTACACTTGTGTGTGTGTGTGTGTGTGTGATGACCTGCTTCCCTCTTACACTTGTGACACTTGTGTGTGTGTGTGTGTGTGTGTGTGATGACCCGTCCCCTCATACACTGTGTGTGTGTGTGTGTGTGTGTGTGTGTGTGTGCATGTGATGACCTGCTTCCCTCTTACACTTGTGACACTTGTGTGTGTGTGTGTGTGTGTGTGATGACCCGTCCCCTCATACACTGTGTGTGTGTGTGTGTGTGTGTATGTGTGTGTGCATGTGATGACCTGCTTCCCTCTTACACTTGTGTGTGTGTGTGTGTGTGTGTGCATGTGATGACCTGCTTCCCTCTTACACTTGTGTGTGTGTGTGTGTGTGTGATGACCCGTCCCCTCATACACTGTGTGTGTGTGTGTGTGTGTGTGATGTGATGACCCGCCCCCTCATACACACACAGGACCATGATAAGTCATGATGCTGATCAAAGACAGTGGGAGGAAATGCACTTGAGAAAAGGATGCATCATTTGATATTTTGATGACTCAAGCCGACGCCCATCAGCCCGCCCACTCATGTCCAAGGCCTCATTGGGGAGGACGGACAATATAATTATTATACTGAACAGTTTGAATCAAATTGCTATTAGTTTTTTTTTTGTGAATGATTAATGTCTAGGTAATGTAGTCTCATGAATCAGCCGCCCTCCTCTGCCTCCTAAGAATAGGGCTTTACCTCGAGATATTTATACTAAATAATGGTAAAGATCGTTAACAAAACATCTAATATTAACTCAATTGCCCTCATGTGAAGATTTGATGACCCTTTACCAGACACGCTCACACACAAGATGGAGACGGTTGGTGAGGAAAAGCGTTCACTTGTCCTTCCCTCTAGGAGCTTCCACAAGGCTGGATATCGGGTGGATATTCACCCAAAAGGCCAGCAGCAATAGATCACGTGGCAAAGAGCATCGCAGCGAGTACAAGTGAGTGGCTAGTCATGATCAAAAGTGGACCACCTAGTATAGTGTATAGGCTGCTTTAGATGACTGGCATTCAATATCTGCTAATAGATATCAATACTAGTGATCAAACTATACAGCCTCTGTATCAAATGCATCCATATATTGCTACACATTTGTTGACCCGTTACTTCATTGCATACAGTGATGGAGAGCACGAGAGGGGCGGAGTCAGTGACAAGTTACTATGACAACATATGATGGAGGAGTTACAAGGTGACACTGTGGAGTTTGCGGATGACCCATTGGACGTTTTGGACTGCAGATAAAGGAACACAATTAAGAAATAGTGAGTACTGCCGCGTGCAGAGTGTGACTCTTTCCCCCACCAAAACTGTGATCTGAGCATGTCATGTGATAGGCCTTGTCTAGAGCTACAGAATGCATCTCTTAGTTTTGATTTTTAGTGAAGTTATGACCTCCTGAAAGTTGCTAAAATTATACATTTTTTCTGGGGGGAGTGTTAGTATGATTACTACTACTAGTGAGTGAGTGGTCTAATTGTTCTCTCGCTTGTTAGATTCGTGAGGGTCAGTTGTTCCCTAGCTCTGTTGGATGCTCACACTGAGGACGAACGTACTTGTACAGCACAATCAATTTAAGAAACAGTGAGTATCGCTGCATGCAGATCGTGTGCATGTGACTCTACCCTTACCTGAACTTTGATCTGAGCATAATTATTATAATTATGACGGATGTTTTGTGTGGAATAGTCGGCTTTTTATGCTCTGTACTCCTTGTGTCTCCTATAATAGGTTTCCACATATCGTGGTGTTCCAGGTGCATGTGTTCACTACATGCACAGTCACTATATACAGAGCCTTGATAAATTACGCTTTTTTAAACCATTATTAAAATCTGCCAAAAAAATTAATGTGACTCATATTATACCATATAGCGCGAAATGTTCGAGGCACTTATATTTCGTGGATTGGCCTCTAAAAACCATTTCGTTGCACAATGTTCGCGGAATGACTGCTTACCAGAAGCCACGCCTTTAAATATTTGCACGATAGCAGGTAATTCTAACAATTTTCGTGGATTTAATTTTCGTATAGAATTCTAACCCACGAAATCCTTGAAAATTAAGCCCCTCGAACATTTCGCGCTATACGGTATCATGGTTCTCGGTGTTGAACTGTTCACCATGCATTTTAATTGCATTTAGTCACAATCGTTAAGCAAAACTTAATCTAATGATCTTTACCAAAAATTGACGTATGACTAGCATTTTGGGTGATAATGAATTGTGGAACATAATGATCATTAACCATATAATGAGTATTATAATTGTGTGTGTATGCATGCAGGACTGACCGACCACCAACCCCTAGCATGCATCACGAGGGACGCTGTACAGGACCAACCACCAACCCCATGCATGCATCACGAGGGACGCTGTACAGGACTGACCGACCACCAGCCCCTAGCATGCATCACAAGGGACGCTGTACAGGACCAACCACCAACCCCATGCATACATCACGAGGGACGCTGTACAGGACCGATCACCAACCCCATGCATGCATCACGAGGGACGCTGTACAGGACCGATCACCAACCCCATGCATGCATCACGAGGGACGCTGACTCTAGCAACTAAGTATGGATGGGATTCAAACTATCAATAGTGATATCATCAGTTGTCAACTCTCAATAAAAAAATAATTGTTGTCATAAAAAATACAAAACATAAAATAATTGTTGCATAAGAACTACTATTTACAACAATCATTGTTGCAGCAGCCAATCAGAATAAGAGTTGAGCTGCTTGTAGTGTTGGTTACTGCTGTCCATCCCAAGCAATCAACCTGTAAGTATAGGAATCGTGAAGACGTGACACACAACATAGCTAGCTACTCATCTGTGTGTATGCTGTTCAGTGGCTCCTCCACACACAATCAACCTGCACAGAGGGCATGAAAGACTTGTCACACAACATAGCTAGCTACTCATCTGTGTGTATGCTGTTACAGTGGCTCCACAACCATCAACCTACATAGGGATAATGAACGACCCAACATAGCAGACTACTTATCTTGGTCTTCACAGCAATCAATGAACCTACAAACAGTATGAAAGACATCACTAGGTACTCATCTGTTGTGTATAGATGCAGTTAGGGTGGCCCTCAAGGATGCTGTGCACAATGGAACTACTCATCTGTTGTGTATAGATGCAGTTAGGGTGGCCCTCAAGGATGCTGTGCACAATGGAGCTACTCATCTGTTGTGTATAAATGCAGTTAGGGTGGCCCTCAAGGATGCTGTGCACAATGGAGCTACTCATCTGTTGTGTATAGATGCAGTTAGAGTGGCCCCACAAGGATGCTGTACACAATGGAGCTACTCCTCTGTTGTGTATAGATGCAGTTAGAGTGGCCCCACAAGGATGCTGTACACAATGGAGCTACTCCTCTGTTGTGTATAGATGCAGTTAGGGTGGCCCCTCAAGGATGCTGTGCACAATGGAGCTACTCATCTGTTGTGTATATAGATGCAGTTAGGGTGGCCCCACAAGGATACTGTACACAATGGAGCTATTCATCTGTTGTGTATAGATGCAGTTAGAGTGGCCCCACAAGGATACTGTACACAATGGAGCTACTCATCTGTTGTGTATAGATGCAGTTAGGGTGGCCCCACAAGGATGCTGTGCACAATGGAGCTACTCATCTGTTGTGTATATAGATGCAGTTAGGGTGGCCCCACAAGGATACTGTACACAATGGAGCTTTGTTGTGCAGACATCAACCTACACATCATAGAATGCACGAGACACTGGACATGTAGCCAGCCACTCATCTTCACAGCTCCATACATACATGCAGAGACAATCCACCTACACACACCACCTCTTATTAGTTTTCTCAAGAGTATAATAATTTATTATCATACAATGGTAGTAGTGGGCGTTGACTCAGCCCCTCCCCTAAAGAGAGATGTGGGGGCGTACAGATAAGCCCTGCCTTCTCCTTCCATACTAAATATAGGACATGCCCAGGTAATCCTCCCTGGGTCCCAGAGCAGCATGGCTTGTCTGTACCTGGGGGAGAGAGGAGACAAAAGCAGTGAGAGAATGGAACACTAGTACAGTAGCTAGTAGGAGGAGCTGTGTGTGTGTGTGTGTGTGCATTGTGGCTGCAAGAGAACAAGCAATGCATGGTTACATTGAGATTAAAAAATCCCATCCACTCAACACAACACAATACCAGCCAATCACCACCACAGCTGACAACATCATCACTATCAGTGTATACAATACATATCAATACTCCCACAATCCAATTCCGTAACACCAAACAAACCAATGCAACTCTCAGCTGCATTGTGCAGAGAAGAGATGACAACAACCAATCAATTCAACAGCAAGACTACACCACAAGACCACCAGATAATTATTATAAACACAATACCAGACCAACAGTGTCTGAGACTGAGAGTGTGCAGAGAAGAGACAGAACTTCCCATAATAAACCCACCACAACAACCAATCAAATCAACCACAGGAGGACCACCACCAGTAGTTTCCTTGCCCAAGGGACTAATACAATAAGGGCATAATAAACTAAAGGGACCCTGTGACTGTGAGTACCATTAACTGAGCACAGAAGTAATCAACCAGAATGTGTGGGATGGTTCAACAACAGTAGACTCACAGAGACAACACCTCCTTGCTCTTGAAGCCCTTGTCGACTCCAGTTGCAACAAGCCTGGCACGCAAGGCTTGCACAAGTGCTCAAGACTACTCTTCACTAATCCAGTCAAAGGCTACAGTTCCCTTGGCACACCTAGGTTTAGTTAAAGCCTGAACTTACCAATTCCATGTGCAGTAGGCACAGAGTTAAGATCCTAAAAAAGCTGATTAGCATAAGCCAAGAAGCAAGTTGTCCAACTACATAGCTAGCTATTTTATAATGATCCTAGCTAACTAACTATTGGAACTGATAACGAGATCTTAACACTCCCAATTATGGCAGGATCCTGTGCTGCTTTCCCTTTAGGCAGGTACTAACAGCAGAGTGCTCCCTCAATAGACTGGAGTGCCATGAGTAATCCATCATTGCACCCCGAAGGCTGGTTCGACAACGGTTCCAAGAACAAGAAGATGCTGTCCTGCAACCCGACTGTTGAAGAACCTTCCACACACATTCTGAATGATTACTTGAGTGCTACGGACACCCCCCCCCCCCCCCCCCCACCAAAACGGTTCAAGGCCATGCAGATAATAGACTCTTAGCCACGCGTATATTAACAGAACAAAAAGCGTTGTCGATAAGAGTTTAGCCATGCATACATGCATTTAACGTGCGCTTTGCTGGCAAGTATGTATCTATTAAGCTGCATGACCTCACAGTCAAGAAGGGGCCACAATACAAGAGCAAAATAATCACCAACCAAAAACCTTCCATGCTCAACAAACAGCGCAAAACCGGTACGCTCAGAAGGCCAAAGTGAACATCTATAGTCTATGCAACAAAAGCTAGCTACAGACAAAATGAACATGCAAGGTACGTTTTAACTTACAATAGTTCCTGCAGCCTGCACTGGATCCGATGATCCAGCTCTATCCTTCCATGCCTGGAGAATGCTCGCGCTGCTTTGCTGGAACGTTTGCGCTGGTTATTGCGCTGGTTTTATAACACAGTAGGAAGGCTCTGATGGTTCTGGCAACACAGTGGAAAGCTCACGATGGTTCTGCAACACAGTGGATGGCTTGCGATGGTTCTGCAACACAGTGGAAGGCTCGCGATGGTTCTGCAACACAGTGGATGGCTCGCGATGGGGTTCTGCAACACAGTGGATGGCTTGCGATAGTTCTGCAAACAAATCACAAGTCAATAGTAAAAAAACATAACCAAATACACAGTGAACAAAACATAACCAAATACACAGTGAACAATACAATGCTCTAAAAGGTTTCCTAGCCTAACATTCCTGCAAACATGCGAGCTACAAGCAAAGGAACTCACCTCTTCCAGCAAGACACTTTGCTTCTCCTTCAAACTTCAAAGGAACTGAGCTACTGGAACTGGATCTGAGAATATTCCAGACCATTAACGTCAGAGTCTCACCATGGAGACCGACAGTTCCCACCCATGGAGGAGACCGCAGTACGCTACAAGGTGTTGTGAGTATTGTGGGTAGATTGCGAAATCTGTCCAGACGCCGCACAAGTCACTCGCGCATGCGCAGTGTCCCTGATTGTGAATTTTTTAGCCTCGAATCTAGGCTGATAATCGGCCCTGGATTCGAGACCTGGGGTGGTGGGGGAAAACCCTGCTGCAACTCGACTACTTCCCTTTCTTTGTTTCCTCCCCCGCTCCACGTGTAACCCCCAGCGATTATAATGGCGACAGAAAGTGTAGAAAGTGCTGTCGTGGAAGAGGCAGGAGCCTCCGCAGGGCCGCCCAGACTAGCCGAGCAGAATCTAGAGACTTTAGTAAGTTCCTTGCTAGTGTTAGATCATGTTGGATAGGTTTGGTAGGTCTGTAGCATAGACTCATGGTGTGAGAGGTATTGCATCATCTTCTCATTGGATGATGGTACACACTGTGTGTGTGTGTGTGTGTGTGTGTGTGTGTGAGGATAATCCCAGCTTTCTGGAGTACAGAGCCTTCTAGAATACATTTGCATCGATTTGTTGCCCCTCATATATACAGTGTAAGTGTTTGCAAGACCGCTTTATACTGTACATAAATGTTCAGTGTTGCATAATTAGAACGCTTTGTTGCACAGAAGTACTGATGTGGTGCTTCTCTGCCCCGTGTTCCTGGAAGCTACCTAGTTGGGCGTGGCCCCACCCTAACTCTAACCCTAACCCTATGCCTTCCGTGTGTTGATGATCTTGTGTTATTATTGCAGAATGTGGCTACTTTGAATCCTCTCTCCCCCGAAGTCATCAGTCGCCAGGCAACCATTAATATAGGTGAGCTAATTGCTATCCCCCCCGCCACTCACCACCCCCTAACCCTACCCCCCTGTCAGGTACTATTGGACATGTAGCTCACGGCAAGTCCACTGTTGTTAAAGCTATCTCAGGAGTTCAGGTATTCATTGCTCTAGTGTTGTCCTCTCTGCTTGTTCCCTCTACTGGTAGCACAGTGTGTAGTGGCATCCTCCACTGCTCAGGTCCACTGTACATGCATGGTGTAGGTCCACTGTACATGCATGGTCTAGGTCCACTGTACATGCATGGTCTAACCTGCTCAGGTCCACTGTACATGCATGGTCTAGGTCCACTGTACATGCATGGTCTAACCTGCTCAGGTCCACTGTACATGCATGGTCTAACCTGCTCCTGCTGTACTATTTGTTGCATACTACATTTGTATGTATATACACGCCTGACAATGTTGTGATGCTATCACTGTTTGCAGACTGTGCGCTTTAAGAATGAGCTGGTCAGAAACATCACCATCAAGCTGGGATATGCCAACGCTAAGGTAAACCAACTCAGCCGAGGTACAGTTTATAATCTAAGAAGTTAAACGGTCAATACTAGGCTCATCTAAAGGAGCTACAATGTATGGCCCTTGAGTGTGTGTCCTCTCCCTCAGGTGTACAAGTGTGACAATGAGCGGTGTCCTAGACCTGGTTGCTATAGATCTTGCAGTAGCTCTAAAGAAGATGTGTTCCCTTGCACTAGACCAGGTTGCAAGGGAAGCTTCCGGTTACTAAGGTCTGTTTAGAGCTTGTACATAAGACTACCTTTACCTACTATCTTTATGGCATCTGTTCTATAGCCTTAGTTTCTTTTATTATTTCCAGGCATGTATCGTTTGTGGATTGCCCCGGTCACGATATCCTCATGGCCACCATGCTCAATGGAGCTGCTGTGATGGACGCAGCACTGTTGTTAATAGGTACACAGAACAAAGCAAGGTCCTTGCAATAATAATGATAGTACTTTATTAGTGCAAATGATGTGATTGCTCTGTTTGAAGGTATTCTACTGATATCAACATCTTGCTAGATAGTATCTGATGCACTGACTTATTGTACCTCCCCTCCTGTATACTCACACCCCCACACATCACACCCACACACCCTCACACCCCACACATCACACACACCCTCACAGCGGGCAATGAGTCGTGTCCCCAACCACAAACGTCCGAGCACTTGGCAGCCATTGAGATTATGAAGCTGAAACACATCATCATCCTTCAGAACAAGATTGATCTTATCAGAGACACACAAGCTAAAGACCAGTATCAAGAGATTCTCAAGTTTGTACAAGGTAGCCATCGTGGGGTGTTTTGATGATTGTACTGTGTGGAATTACTTGCTGTTTTTAAGTCAGTGCAAATGATGTGATTGCTCTGTTTGAAGGTATTCTACTGATATCAACACCTTGCTAGATAGTATCTGATGCACTGACCTAATCCCCTTCAATAATAGTACATCCAGTTGTGTACTGCAGTTGACCCTCTTGTTAATGACTGCCTAATTTACCCCCCCCCCCCCCACACACACACACACACACACACACACACACAGGCACAGTGGCAGAGGGTGCTCCAATCATCCCCATCTCTGCCCAGCTTAAGTACAATATAGAGGTCATCTGTGAGTACATCTCTAAGAAGATACCCATTCCAGTGAGGGACTTCACTTCAGAGCCACGACTCATCGTCATAAGATCCTTTGATGTCAACAAACCGGGGGCGGAGGTAGACGAGCTAAAGGGGGGCGTGGCAGGTGGGAGTATCCTCAAGGGTGTGCTAAAAGTGAGCCTGTGTGTGAGTGGGTGGACCTATTAGTCACTGTAGCAGATCTTTTCATTTATGTGGCTTATACTGTTCAAAAAATTTTTTTTTTTTTTTACAATTATAATAGACGTGTCATGTAATGTCATGTGATACTCAGGTTGGCATGGAGATAGAGGTTCGTCCAGGCATAGTGTCCAAGACTCCTGATGGCAAGATCCAGTGTCAGCCGATACGTTCGCGCATCCTCTCACTGTTTGCAGAGCACAATGAGCTCCAATATGCTGTGCCAGGTGGACTCATTGGTGAGGGCTAGCCACTGACTGCGTTGCTAATAACTTACATGTACCTAGCCTTGTCTATACGTACGCTGTACACACACACACACACACACAGGTGTGGGTACTAAGATTGACCCTACGCTGTGTCGAGCTGATCGACTGGTTGGTCAGGTATTGGGAGCAGTGGGGGCACTTCCTGACATCTATGTAGAGCTGGAGATCAGTTACTTCCTCCTAAGAAGACTGTTGGGGGTCAGGACAGAGGGAGACAAGAAAGGAGCAAAGGTAATTGTAATCAATGGGGTCGAAGTTCATTTGTAGTTTGTAAGAGGTTGGGGAAATGGTTGCGTCCAATTAGTCAGTGCAAATGATGTGATTGCTCTGTTTGAAGGTATTCTACTGATATCAACACCTTGCTAGATAGTATCTGATGCACTGACTTATTGTACCTCTCCTCCTTTACTCTACATAGCTGTGTCAGCATATACCCACTGTACACATGTACTCTGCCACTCCAGGTTCAGAAACTGAGCAAGAATGAGGTATTGATGGTCAACATAGGATCACTGTCTACTGGTGGGCGTGTGAGTGCAGTTAAGGCTGACCTTGCTAAGATAGCACTCACACAACCTGTGTGTACAGAAGTGGGGGAAAAGATTGCCCTGAGCAGGAGGGTGGAGAAACACTGGAGGTGTGTGTGTACGGTAGCTCTGTAAGAATGTGTGGGTGGGGGGGGGTTGCCCTAGGTTTGAGTGCCAATATTGATAGTCCAATTTTCAGAGCAAAACTATGTGTTGTGTAGTTCACTGGAGTGTGGAGTTCTTTATAGACACATTGTTCATTGCTGTGTGGTGTGTTATACCCTCTCTTGTGTATGTGCAGACTGATTGGTTGGGGTCAGATACGAAGGGGTGTGGTTTACAAGCCCCCTACATTATCAGAGGAAGCGGACCCGTGACATCATTGATGACATCATTAGAACTGAATTTTTGCATTAATAATAATACACTGTTTCAATGTTTTAATAGCTTTGTGTGCGTATTATCACAAATTATCTTTTTAGTATTTGTCATAATGATCACTGACTATCGAGAATGTGCACAAAAATTATTAATGACAATGTTTATTTGAGGGTATTGAGGGTTGTCCCAGGCAGATTTTTTTTTATACCTCTGATAGAGACAACTCGGCTACTGACATGATGATATAGGGCTATAGGGTAGCCTCGATCCCCTCTTCGAGGAAGTGCGGCCTGGGATCGAGGCTACTGTGGACAGAGCCCCTCCCCTCTACCGTTAGTATACATTTTGTAGACATCATAAATTATATCAGGAGACGGTCGAGCCACGCCCAACTACATTGTGAGTGAGATGGATACTATAGGTCCCCTCACCTTCAACGCTGTAGTGAGTGGGTCTCCTCCCCAGCACCAGCACGAGCACCATGGGGCTGGGGCCAGTGGGTCCACCTGTGCCTGCAGCCTGTCAGAGGAAGGGGCTCCTATCATTGCTCCACTAGACACACTGGAACAGGCAAATACCTTATCCTTGTTTACTATGAGCATGTCTGCAGCTATACGCATACTGTCTACATATCATTGTGTGTGTGTGTGTGTGTGTGTAGGTGTTCTCCTGGCAGCCGTGTAGTGATGGTATGTGTGTGCCCAGTATATCCCTGAGGCCACGGTGTGATCACCAGGGAGGGTCTAAGATGGATGACCCCACAGCACAGAAGATGATAGTATGCCATGATATGATGGGAGGCTATATCAAGGACAAGTACATACAGGGACACAGGTTCGGAAATGCGTACGAATGACTTCATGTGTAGCTGGCTGTGTGCTACTATCCACTGTACATGCAGTGATCTGAATGACTACTATTTCTACCAGTGGCAGTACATCGATGCCTTCATCTACTTCAGCCATCACTTCATTACGCTCCCCCCTCCAACTTGGACTAATATTGCCCACAAGAATGGTGTCCTTGTCATGGGAACCATCATCACAGAGTGGACACCTGGGGCACAGCTATGTACACAGTGAGTACATAGCTAGCCATGTGTTCTCTCTGTGTGCACAGCATGCTCACACTATATGCTGTTGTAGGTTGTTCTCTGAAGACTGGAGAGTTGCCCAGTTCTGTGATCAGCTGGTTGCCATGGCAGCACACTACAAAATAGACGGCTGGCTCGTCAATATTGAGAATCCAATTCATGTAAGTACATAATTATATCCTATATACGCCCACACCACACACACACACACCACACACACACACAGCCTAAGCTGATGGACAGATTGCACATGTTGCTGTCGCTACTGACAACTGGAATGCACTCGGCCTGCCCAGGGTCAAAGGTTATTTGGTACGACAGTGTCACAATTGAGGGAAACTTGACATGGCAAAACACACTCAACCACTTGAACCAGTGAGTACATGGAGTACAGTTGAACAACAGCCATAACTTTGGATCCATGATTTTTGAAAGCTTAGAAAGAGGCCTTTCAATACATTAGGTGTTTGGCTTACCATAACCACAGTAGCTCTGAGAGCACGGTACCCACAAAGCCATTCACCAGTAGCAGAGTCCATACATCAGCTGTGGGGGGTAGCTGGAAGACCTCCAGGCCAGTGTTTGGTAAGGGCCATAATTTCATTTTTCGGCCTTGGACCATGGTCTGGTCAAACTGGCAAATAATTTTATCTCTCAAATACAAACTTTGATGGCACCATTTGAAAGGTCTCTTTCTAAGATTTCAGAAATTGAATTCAAGTTATGGCAGCAGAAAGAATCCCCAAAATAGGAGTTGTATATACGCACACGCCCACACACACACACACACACACACACACAGAGTGTTCTTTGACTTGTGTGACGGTATCTTCCTGAACTACAACTGGAGTGAGGATGGATTGTCCTCATCAGGCAGTGTGGCTGGGGACAGGAGAGGGGACGTGTATGTGGGGGTGGATGTGTTTGGGAGGGGCTGCTTTGGAGGAGGAGGTTTCAACTCTTGTAAGGTACACATTGCATGTTCATATCGGGCAATCTAACCGTGCAGGGTTCACTGAACCCACTGTACCTATGACTGCCCCTGCCTCAAGTTGTTGTATTGTAGCTCTGTAGGTATAATTATACAACACTTGCATTTTCAGTTTTTTGTGTGGTTACACTAGTTGAGCTACACTATGATTTAGAAGCCCAGGTCTTATGATCAATATCCGTGCAGGCTGTGGAGGTCATCAGTCGTCAGGCTCTCTCCTCGGCTCTCTTTGCTCCAGGCTGGGTATATGAGACTCAAGCTAAGAGCCACTTCTTCCAGAACCAGGAGAGGTACGGTACATACATGTGTGTGTGTGTGTGTGTGTGTGTGTGTGTGTGTGTGTGTGTGTGTGTGTGTGTGTGTGTGTGTGTGTGTGTGTGTGTGTGTGTGTGTGTGTGTGTGTGTGTGTGTGTGTGTGTGTGTGTGTGTGTGTGTGTGTGTGTGTGTGTGTGTGTGTGTGTGTGTGTGTGTGTGTGTGTGTGTGTGTGTGTGTGTGTGTGTGTGTGTGTGTGTGTGTGTGTGTGTGTGTGTGTGTGTGTGTGTGTGTTAGCAGCCTCTAGTAACTGTACTAAGAGTGGTACATTGCTTTGTGTACTGTACATCATTTACTATTGTGCTGTGTCAGGTTTTGGTCCCTGCTGAGTGAGTGGGTGGGGAGTGGGCGTGTGTCGTGCCTCCCACTCGTCAGTGCATTCGGACGAGGCTACGGGGAGAGTGTCAACATTGATGGCAAGGTCAGTGTCATGCTCTATACAGAGTGTAGCTGCTGGGTAGGGCTGCAATTATGGTGTGCTTAGGATGGCTTTCGTGCACGGGCCAAATGTTCCAACAGCAAGGAAATGTTAGTGTTGCATCATACAGATGGTTCACTCTGAGTGTTGGACTCATCACAGTGTGCAGGATATTCAACCATCAGTGACCTCTCTCTCGTCTCTGGTGACCTCTGACCCCATGGTGCGTGAGAGGGGTGGTGTGGTGACATGAGTACATTGTGGTCTCTCATACACACACGTACAGAATGGTGTGAGAATAGAGAGAGTGTTGCTGGACATGCAGACAGTGTATAACAATGGATCCAGTCTCAGACTAGAGGGAACTGTCAGACACACACCAGGACTCAACAAACCTGCTCTGGCTAGGTGAGGGGCAAGCCCAGTGCTCTGGCTAGTTGAGGGGCAGGCCTAATGCTCTGGCTAGGTGAGGGGCAAGCCTAGTGCTCTGGCTAGGTTAGGGGCAAGCCTAGTGCTCTGGCTAGGTGAGGGGCAGGCCCAATGCTCTGGCTAGGTGAGGGGCAGGCCCAATGCTCTGGCTAGGTAAGGGGAAAGCCCAGTGCTCTGGCTAGGTGAGGGGAAAGCCCAGTGCTCTGGCTAGGTGAGGGGCAGGCCCAATGATCTGGCTAGGTGAGGGGCAGGCCCAATGATCTGGCTAGGTGAGGGGAAAGCCCAGTGCTCTGGCTAGGAGAGGGGAAAGCCCAGTGCTCTGGCTAGGTGAGGGGCAAGCCCAATGTAGAGGTGTTGCTGATATACCCTATGTGTGTGTGTGTGTGTGTGTGTATAGCACTACGTGTTTCTATCCATGGACAATCATCAATATAATTATTCTAGATTGTTCCAGACCCATCTGAAGGTAGTGTCTCCCCTGCTAGTGGGGTTGACCTTCACCTGCGACCCCACCACCTCTCTCAAGCTCTACCTGCAACTACACACCAGCTCATCCTCCAGAGTGTTCCTAGACCTGCTCATGGAGCCACCACCAGGCAAAGGTGGGCCTACTGCATGAGGGTGGGCCTACTGTATGAGGTGACCTACTGTATGAGGTGAGGGTGGGCCTACTGTATGAGGTGACCTACTGCATGAGGTGAGGGTGGGCCTACTGCATGAGGGTGGGCCTACTGCATGAGGTGAGGGTGGGCCTACTGTATGAGGTGAGGGTGGGCCTACTGTATGAGGTGACCTGCTGTATGAGGTGAGGGTGGGCCTACTGCATGAGGTGAGGGTGGGCCTACTGCATGAGGGTGGGCCTACTGTATGAGGTGAGGGTGGGCCTACTGCATGAGGTGACCTACTGCATGAGGTGAGGGTGGGCCTACTGTATGAGGTGAGGGTGGGCCTACTGCATGAGGTGAGGGTGGGCCTACTGCATGAGGTGAGGGTGGGCCTACTGTATGAGGTGAGGGTGGGCCTACTGTATGAGGTGAGGGTGGGCCTACTGTATGAGGTGACCTACTGTATGAGGTGACCTACTGCATGAGGTGAGGGTGGGCCTACTGCATGAGGTGAGGGTGGGCCTACTGTATGAGGTGAGGGTGGGCCTACTGTATGAGGTGAGGGTGGGCCTACTGTATGAGGTGACCTACTGTATGAGGTGAGGGTGGGCCTACTGCATGAGGTGAGGGTGGGCCTACTGTATGAGGTGACCTACTGCATGAGGTGAGGGTGGGCCTACTGCATGAGGTGAGGGTGGGCCTACTGTATGAGGTGACCTACTGCATGAGGTGAGGGTGGGCCTACTGTATGAGGGTGGGGCATGCATGCTACTGTGTACCGTATAGCGGGTAAGTTTCGTGGGGTAAAAAATTCATTCAACTCGAGAAACGGTCGTTTTCGTGAGTAAAAATTTTGTTTAGTCTCGTGGCTGCACGGCATTCCTACGTTCAGATAAGCCACGCCTACGATAAATTTCGTGGAGGTCAGCCTGCCCACGAAAATAACGAATATTTTACCCCACGAAAATTACCCACTATACGGTAATAGTATGTTTAGTAGATACGTAATCTCCCCTTTAATTTCCATTCCACTTGCAATCATGGATATGGACACAAATCTATTCATTTTTGTGCTAACTCGATACCCCTCCCCCTTCAGAGGGGACAGTCCCTGTGCCCCTCCCCCCTTCCAGCCGAGTACCACACCTCCCTGGATGTGTCCTAGCCCCACTGCCACGCCCCCATGCCCAGCACCTACACAGACTCTTCACTGGAGAGCCACAACCACCCCACCCCTGGACCACCAAGTGAGCCCTGTCACTGTGTGTGTGTGTAAGAGCTTCACCTTATATTATATAGCTAGCTACCTACAAAGCTATTCGTGTAATAACCTAGCTCTCCTTGTGTGTGTGTCTTCAGTTGATCTCCATCTTCGTTCAGATACTACATTATTGACCCTGCTGATGTCCAGAGCTGTGTGATCCAGGAGCTCTCTCTGGGCGTGTACTACGCTGGTAGACCACCCCCTATTAGCCATGCCCCTTCTGGTGCTAGCCACACCCCTCAACCCTTCTCACTTGTACTAGGGGAGATTAAGGTCAGTGCTAGTAATTATACAGTGAATGTACAGCCAAATTGGCAAATACTTTTATCTCTCAAATATGAACTTTGATGACGCCATTTGAACGGTCCTTTTCAGAAAATCATAACTTTAGATCCACGGAATTCAAGTTATGACAGCTGAAAGAGATTAATTAAACGGAGGGGGGATGTTAGTTGAACCATAGGGAGAGGGATTGGAAACGGAAGTTACCTCGAATTATATCCGCGTTACGCCGGGTTTAATCGAGGCTGTGTATCTAACGTTGGTACCTTGACTGTATATGTCTGCTAGATTGTACTAAAACTTGCACTTCCAACTGACACTTGAGACCATATGGGACACAGTACACCGATGAGTTGCACAGTCTTAGCTATATTAGAAGTATTCTAGGTAAAGATCTTATAGCGTGTTTTGTACCTCTAGCTCTCTTCACAAAAGTTAAAAATGTATTTTTTCTTTTCTAACTGATGCTCACCATTAGGGGGCATGAGAATGACGTTTTAGGGGGGCTCTGAATATTTTGTTGTGATCATAATTTGTTTCCCGCGTGTTGAGCAACCGTAACACGGATTGACATCAAAGGCTGTCTGGTGCCATGCTGCAAATTCGATGTAAAATGTCCCGTGACGCTACTTCCGTTTCCAATCCCTCTCCCTATTCAATCTATGGTTGAACATTTTTCAACAGCCATAACCCTAACCCATCGACAGCCATAACTTAAGTACAATTTATCTAATCTCAAAAATTTTATCATTTTCTGAAAGCTTAGAAAAATACCTTTCAATGATGTGTTTCAATCCAAAATTTCGTCCGGGCCCTAATTTGTCATTTTTCGGCCTCGGACCATATAATCCATGGTACAGCTAAATTGGCTAAGTATTTTTATCTCTCAGATATGAATTTTGATGATACCATTTGAAAGGTCTTTTTCTAAGCTTTCAGGAAATTTTGACTTTGGATCTACGGAATTCAAGTTATGACAGCTGAAAGAGGTTGATGAATAGCACACTTATCTATTGTAACTCCACACACCCACCCACACACTCTGTTGTGACAGGCGATGCCTACACCACACACACACACCCACACCCACACTCACACTCCACACACACACTCACACTCACACTCACACTCACACTCACACTCCACACACCCACCCACACTCACACTCACACTCACACTCTACACACCCACCCACACACTCTGTTGTGACAGGCGATGCCTACACCACACACACACTCACACTCACACTCACACTCACACTCCACACGCACACGCACACGCACACTCACACTCCACACACACACACACACACACACACACACACACACTGCTGGACAGGTGATGCCTACACCACACACACACACCCACACTCACACTCCACACACACACCCACCCACACACGCACACTCCACACACACACACACACACACCCACACACTATGCTGGACAGGTGATGCCTACACAGCTGCTCTCTGCTAGTTATGAAGTGTTGAACATTTGGAGTCATAGTTACAAGCTCTCCTCTGACCTGACCACCGTGTCTCTCACCCTCTCCTGGCTGTCCACCCACACGCAATCAGACACTATAGAACACTACAATATATACACTTCAGCCGCTATTGCCGATAGCAACCTGTCGTCATGGAGATCAGAGTATATATACAGGGGGCGTGCCTACTCTACCTCGTATCGGCTGACTGATGTATACCTACTCAGAGTGAACTCTGTAGCTAGTCTGACTCTACTAGTCCAGCCGGTAACTGCCTCTCAGAGGAAACAGTCCCTTAAGGATTGTCCTAGGTTGAATATTAGGTTTGAGTGACTTTTTTGTACATGTACAGTGTGAATAGGATTGTTGTTCATTAGAGATGATATTGTGTACAGTGGGTTATAGGGAAGCCTCACAAGTCATACGCCCCCTATTATAGTCAGGAAACAGAGTGAGATATCAGAAGGAGGTGAAGTGTTTGCTAATGACAGGAGAGATGGTCCCCTCCTGGTACTGGTGTGTGCAGAGTGTGCTTGTGGTGACAGTGGCCATTGGGAGCTACTTGCACTGTTGTTGGGCAGCATTTGTTTTTGACGACAACGAAGCGATACTCACCAACAAAGATATTCTAACAGACACTCCACTAGTCAGTGTATTCAGTAATGACTTCTGGGGGACAAGTGTGTTGAGCAACACTAGTCACAAGTCATATCGACCTCTCACTGTGATCACATTCCGTATCAACTACTGGATGGGAGGACTGGATCCGTGGGGCTACCATCTGACTAACCTAGTCTTGCATGCCCTGGTGTGCTTGTTGTTCCTGCGTGTGTGTGCGTGTGTGTGGGAGGACATGAGATTGCCTAATGGAAGGAAGACTAGTGCAGTATCCGCTAACAATGAGAGCTGGTGGTCTGTGCTGTTTGCAGCTCTGCTGTTCTCATGTCATCCAGTACACACTGAGACAGTGAGTGCAGTGTCTGCATGTAGTACATGCCATATCCAGAACTGTAATATGCTAGCGTTTATAATGTGTATGTATTTGTGCATGCAGGTAGCTGGTGTCGTGGGTAGAGCTGAGTTGACCTCTGCACTCTGCTTCTTCCTAGCGCTCTTAGTCCATCGTCACACTTGTTCCTCAGGTGAGTCATGTGCTCCATACTCTACTCTGTTATTTAGCTGGGTTGTATGTTCCTCTCAGCTGGATCTGTAACTAGACAGGTTCTACTGTTGCTATTGACTACTGCCCTGGCTGGTGTTGCAATGCTCTTCAAGGAGCAAGGAATCACAATCATTGTAAGTGTGTGTGTAAGGGAATAGCGCTGACCAATCAGCTGCTCTCATTCATCCACACACAGGGCGTGTGTGTGGTGTATGACCTCGTGATGATGGGACTAGATCCAAGGCAACTACTGCAACTGAAAGTAAGTTAAAAACTAAACAATCCATTCTTTGGCATTTTTTATGACTCTAATTTAGCTACATTACTGCTGACGTGGCTGTATGTACTCATGCATGCATTACTTCATCTGTTGCATAGTACCCTGGCCACACTAGGAGGGAATGGAGGCACTCCATCACGAGGTGCTCCACTCTGCTAGTGGCTGGTCTGCTAATGACTGGACTGAGGATGCTCACTGGAGCTCCCACCTTTCAGCCATCAGATAATCCAGCCTCCTTCCATAACTCTACCCTCACAAGGGTCAGTTACAGATATATCTATCTATGGCATAAGAGCAGTTATGCACCGTGTGCGTGATATTACAGCACTGTGTATGAATTGCGATGAAAAAATATTTACTGTCTCTCTTATGTGTATAAATATACTGGCTGGTTGGCTGGCTGGCTGGCTGGCTGACTGACTGACTTTGTGCAGGTGCTCAACTACAGTTACCTGTATTCACTCAACTCATGGCTACTGCTGCACCCGTGGTGGCTGTGCTTTGATTGGTCGATGGATTGTGTGTCACTCATCACCTCACTGTATGACGTGAGACTGGTCGCCGTGGCAACCTTCTGGGGGGTCCTCCTGAGTCTAGTGCTGTATTGTGTGTTTGGGAAACCATCAGCCATCAAAAGGTCAATAGATCAATAGCTATACGTCTGCAAATTGGTCCATTACATACCAAGTTCCATGCCAAATAATCTTCCATCAGGCAGCTTCTTACACACGTAGGATTGTTGATGATACAGTTTCCAAGCTCCCCCCCCCCCCTACACAGGCTGACCACCATTGCTCTAGCTCTACTAGTGACCCCATTCTTACCTGCCTCTAACCCCCCCCCCTACACAGGCTGACCACCATTGCTCTAGCTCTACTAGTGACCCCATTCTTACCTGCCTCTAACCCCCCCCTACACAAGCTGACCACCATTGCTCTAGCTCTACTAGTGACCCTATTCTTACCTGCCTCTAACCCCCCCCCCCCCTACACAGGCTGACCACCATTGCTCTAGCTCTACTAGTGACCCCATTCTTACCTGCCTCTAACCTGCTACTCAACGTTGGTTTTGTGTTGGCTGAGAGAGTGTTGTATCTGCCCAGTGCTGGCTATTGTATCCTCGTCTCCATGGGAACCACCGTGCTCAGCAAGCACTTCGGAAAGAAGGCACGTTACAGTGTCCAATAATGCAAACATTTTATTGCCTTTATCATGCTACAGATGTGTGTGCTCATGTCCTCACTGGTGGTACTTGTGTTCATGCTGCAATCAATGAAGGTGAGTATCTGTACATAGTGATGTCACTAGCCACACCCCTTGCCACGCCCCCTCCAGAGGACGACTGAGTGGCAGTCAGAAGAGTTATTATTCACTTCAGGAATCAGAGTGTGCCCTCACAATGCTAAGGTGCCCCCCTCATGACCCTCATGACCTGACCCTCATGTTGTCTCTTGTGTGTGTAGGTATTGTACAACATAGGCAAGGTTAGTGTGGACAGTGGAGACACTGTCATGGCAGAGGCTGCTTACACTGAGGCCATTCGGTGGGTGACCTATCATCTCTGTACAAATTTTGTTGATCCAATGTCAACAATTTTATGATTTTATGAAAGCTTAGAAAGAGACCTTTCAAATGGTGTCATTAAATTTGAGTTTTTACCAATTTGGCGATACCATGGATTTATAATAGCCCATGGTCCAAGGCCGAAAAATGACAAATTATGGCCCGAATGGAATTTTGGATTAAAACACATCAATTAAATTTTGTTTCTAAGCTTTCAGAAAATCCTAACATTTTTGACATTGGATCAACGGCACTCAAGTTACGGCTGTTGAAAGATGTTCAACTATCCCTCCCAGGCTCCACTCAGAGTATGATCAAGCTCTGAATAACTATGGCAACCTATTGAAGGTGAGGCCATTGAGCTAACTGCCCTGCAAGCTTTACTCTTCTGCATGCGCTAGCTTAGTAGGTGCTAACTGCCTTGCAAGCTTTACTCTTCTGCATGCGCTAGCTTAGTAGGTGACATACAAACTCCACCTAATACTGGTGGCATTAACGTGTAGAGAATAATCATGGATTGTTTGGTTGACAGGACAGTGGGAGGTACAGTGAAGCAGAGGACACACTCAGACTAGCCGTGGCAGCAAGGTGGGGGGTCTTCTTAGGGGGGGGTCTCGTGTGGCCTGTGATTATATATCCTCATGTAGTCCCAAGTTTGCAGCAGCCTGGATGAACCTGGGAATAGTACAAGCAGCACAGAATAAAACACAGGTACATAGGTTACACAGGTACAGTGTACACACGTGTACGCATGTGTACGCATGTGTGCATGTCGATGGAATGAGTCGTCCATCAGGTGTTGTGTGTGTACACAGGAAGCTGAGGTTAGTTACATGACTGCTATCCAGCACAGACGCAAGTATCCAGATGCCTACTATAACCTTGGCAACATGGTATGTCCTATAACTACTGGTGATGATGATAGAATATCAGCACCTTCACATTGTGTTGTATATTGTGTCAGATGATCCCTCCTGCACACATGCACACAGTACATTGACACAGGGCGGCCAGACAGGGCGGTGGCTGCCTTCAGAGAAGCCATACGCCTGCAGAGTGACCATAGACTCTCGTGGGGCAACCTGGCCCTTCTGTATGAGAACATGGGTACGTTGGTTATAGCAGTATGTAACTATGTCATTATATTATCATGACACAGAGCTGTACGAGGAGGCGGAGAAGGTGTTGAGGGAAGCAATATCAGTGGTGCCAGACCACACCCACTTCTACTACTCCCTGGGCGTTGTCATGGGCAGGGTTAATAGGTTCAAGGTGCGTGGGTCTATCACATCAACTAGTTCACTGTAGTTAAAATTTTTCTGTATGTCTCTAGTGTGTAAATGCGCCTTTGCTGTTAGACTTGCATCTCAATACGCACTCTGCTGTATAGGAAGGGGAGGAGTTGTTGTTGAAGGCCCTGGAGATGAAACCTGACTCAGCAAAATACCACACCAACCTAGGTAACTATCCTGTCATTTGATTATTGTTTAGGATTATTGTCATGTGATGCCTGCAGGTGTCATCTATCATTTACAGAAGGATTACTTCCTCGCCAAGCACCACTACCAGAGGTCACTGGACCTTGACCCCACCATGCACACTGCTAGAGACAACCTCAACAAGCTCATGAGAACTAATCATGATCAGTAGTTAGTGTTATAGGCTGGCTGGCAATGTTCATGTTGTTCATGTCGTTATTAACCGTATCACTTGTTCATTATTGTCATAACCAACATCCTGCTATACATGTATACCGTTTAATTTACTCGAGTATAATTATTATTATTATTATTATGTAAAGAAAAACAAACGAAATAAACGTCAGATGATCTAATGCCATGGAACACGTACAAACAATTGATGGAATTGATTTCACATTACAAAACGTTACAAAAGTGAATAAGAAACTAGCAGTCCTACAAGTGTCACACATGAATGAGTGGTCCCTTACACCCCCCACAGTGCAAGTCCGGACCCCCACAGAGAAATAGGTGTGGTCTTAATGAGTGTCTACTAAGCTCCTCCTCTCGCAGCCTCAACGGCAGCTGTACTTGTCTGTCCCCTCGAGACCTCAACACCTGCACACACACACACACACACACACACACACACACACACACACACACACACACACAGTTGAACACTCTATTGAAGCTAGGCTTACTACATTAATAATTATGTCACCAATATCAATATACTGTAAAAACTCTATTTAAAGCAACACTTTTAAATAATTACGTTTTGCAAAAGTGAAGTTTTAATGTACACAAAAAAATTAATTTATATGGTGCTATAATATTATGGGCGAAATGCCAAGTGTCGCTTAAATAGAGGGTCGCCTTAAATCGAGGTTTTACGGTACACACCTTTTTTGCCAGTTTTTCTCCTGGTGTTGACTGTGTAGCTGCCTGGGGGGTAGTGTTGGTGATCACATGACTGCCCCCCACATAGAGCTGTGTAGCTGCCTGGGGGGTAGTGTTGGTGATCACATGACTGCCCCCCACAGAGAGCTGTGTAGCTGCCTGGGGGGTAGTGTTGGTGATCACATGACTGCCTCCCACCGAGAGCTGTGTAGCTGCCTGGGGGGTAGTGTTGGTGATCACATGACTGCCCCCCACAGAGAGCTGTGTAGCTGCCTGGGGGGTAGTGTTGGTGATCACATGACTGCCTCCCACCGAGATGCCTCTGAGTGATTGGACCATCCGGTTAGCACTGACTGCCATGTCCAGTACTGTACCACTTGATGAAGGGTCAGTGAGGGGGGCTGTGAGGGGGTCAGGGAGGGGGGCTGTGAGGGGGTCAATGAGGGGGGCTGTGAGGGGGTCAGGGAGGGGGTCAGTGAGGGAGGGTGGGGCTGGAAACAAGAATATAACAATAATGACATCCATAGCACCAGAATAGATGCTTACATACATACATGCAATTCGTTTTGGCTTAAAGCCAATAAAAACAACCTATGGGATTCTAACAATACTGCAATGATATCCTACCCACTCATAAATACCACTGAAGGACAAAGCTACACACAACAAACACTCTAGCTTGTACACACAGTCACCTATACCATAGCTATACAATATCCCTCTACACAAGTACACACCAGAACTGGTGATTCCCCTCAGCTGAGCGTTGCATTCACTGAGCACCTCACTCAGTCTGTCCCTCTCTGCCAACATGCACACCAGAGCTTGCTGACTGCTCACCAGGTGATGGGACACCTCTCTCTTGACGCTGGCTAACTCATCAATCATCAACCTACTAGCGAGGTACTTGCTTCTCCATACATCACAATCTATCGACACTTTATCCACAAGCTCCAAATTATCAGAGAGTTGCCGTAGAGACACGTTTAAATCACAAGAGATAGCTGCTTTGTCGTTGATAAGTTGTTCCATTTGTAGTTTGAGCTGGTCCCCAAGTGACGCTACTAGGAGCCTCTTCAACTCTCGATTAGCCTCCGTCAGAAACTGAACCTTTGGCTCTAAATGAGAGCAATTTGGACAGGAATATTCTGTTGAGTTCTCGTCTTTAGAGGGAAAGAGACAAGTGGGGGTGTGTCTGATATGGTTACCATGACCACCAATGGGCGTTGAGGTGGGCGGATAAGGGTGGTGGTTTCTTGTTGGACTTGTATCCATGACTTCCGTTACTCCTCCGAATGATTGTACATGAGGTTTCGTTATTAGACTTTCAGGTTGCGGTGTCTGTGGTCTATGCAGGGGGTCATCATAGTGTGTGGGGGGTGGTCTACATAGGGGGTCGTCATAGTGTGGTGATTTACGCAGGGGGTCGTCATACTGTGTGGGGGGTGGTAGCTTGGGGGGGTGGGCCTTGTATACTGGATGTACGGAGCGGACAAACGGCTCTACATTGGCCCTGGGCTTCCTAGAGGGAAATAAAACAAAATAATGAAGAATTCTCATTTCAACATGATACTCACTCTGTGATACTCCTGTCTCTAGTGAACACTAGGACCTCCTGCAGAGGATAGATAATATAATGGTAGTGATCTCTATATACAACGCTAGATTCACCTTCGCTTGGGACATCTCTTGATGTCAAGTATTAGTATAGCTAGCGCAGAATTATAGGTTAGGTAAAGATCGTCTTTGCTTAGGCTAATTATTGTAAAGTCAATTAAGATTCACACTAGCCATGACTCGATCCGATTGGAACTGATACCATACCCTGTGAAGATCTACATTGATAAGTAATTAAATTACATGAAACAGATCAGAATGTACAAGTAGAGCTAGCTATGCATGGGTTAGTTGCGGGGGAGGAGTGGTTTTCCCTTGACCCCAGCACTAGTCTCATCCTCACGGCGGATCATGGTTCGCTTGACATGAGTGAGCTCATTCTTGAGCTTGATGACTTCCTGCAAGGAATGAGAACACAATATTATTATTGTACTCAGTTAATCATGAACCCCATCCAAACATGTCCACTAGTAAGTAGGTGAGTGACCATTACAAGAAAGTTTCTGCGTGACCATTATTTCTCACTTGTTTTAGAGCTGCGTTCTCATCCTTGAGATTCTTGACGTGCATGATCTTCTGTCGAGTGTTCTGATGTCCCAATAGCTTGGCGTATTGCTCACTCAGTCTCTGGGCCTCTTGTTGTGCTGCGGCTGTTTGGCTGGTGAGTAGTTTATTCTGTGCCTCTAGTTTGTCGATAGTCTCTTGATAAGGAGCATACTTCTCCTCAAGCTCAGCGTAGGCTTGCTTGAGGCCATCGTTCTCTTGAGTAAGTCTGTGTGTGTGTGTGTGTGGGGGGGGAGTGTGTGTGTGTGTGTGTGTGTGTGTGTGTGTTGTCATGCACAAGGTACTGCATTCAAAAGGAATGGCTCTACTGCAATATGATCACCTTTCAACCTCCGCCTCTAGCTCAGCAATTCTAGCAGCCTGGTCATCAATCCTAGCAGTCTGGTCATCAATCCTAGCAGTCTGGTCATCAATTCTAGCAGCTTGGTCATCAATCCGAGCAGCCTGGTCATCATTGTCCAGTCTGTGTGTGTATACGGGAGTATGGAGTATTGAGGGTGGGCAACATCATGTCATCCTTTGTTACCTTCTAACGTTGCTATCTGACAGAGACTGGTGGTCCACCCTCACACCAGCGTCAGTCTCCTCATCATTCTGCCTGAGGGGGAGGGTTATAACTAATCAGCTAGGTAGGAGCAGTGTACAAGTTCATAGCCTTAAGGGTTCACACAACATGCTCACTTCAAGTCACTGGAAGCTGAGAGAATGGTTGTTAGTTGAGACTGGGTGGCAGCTAGCTCCTCCTCCAGATCAAGGGTTCTCCTGTATCAATGGACGAATATATTTAATCAACACTGGAGTTCTAATATTTTGGTAAGGGTTGTTGATATACAATACAGTCATGACTCTGTGTTCACCGTGTAGCCTCCTCCATACTGCTCCTGTGTACTGCCTCCATAGAAGTCGTAGTCCGCTGTACTTGCTGAATGGTTTCCATAGCTACACGTAGCTGTTCCTCATTGGAGAGCTTGTCCTTGCTATAGGCAGTGGTGAGTGATGCAAGCTCTCCACTAACTTCCTCCAGCTGTGTCTCTTTGGTGCTCAGTGCTCTGAGGGTGGCTTGGTTCTCTTCATCCCTACACACACAACATGAAGTAGTGCTACATGTGACTGTACAGTGCATGTACTCACAGTCGTGTGTGTGACTGTACAGTGCATGTACTCACAGTCGTGTGTGTGACTGTACAGTGCATGCACTCACAGTCGTGTGTGTGACTGTACAGTGCATGTACTCACAGTCGTGTGTGTGACTGTACAGTGCATGTACTCACAGTCGTGTGTGTGACGTACTGTACAGTGCATGCACTCACAGTCGTGTGTGTGACTGTACAGTGCATGCACTCACAGTCGTGTGTGTGACGTACTGTACAGTGCATGTACTCACAGTCGTGTGTGTGACTGTACAGTGCATGTACTCACAGTCGTGTGTGTGACTGTACAGTGCATGCACTCACAGTCGTGTGTGTGACTGTACAGTGCATGCACTCACAGTCGTGTGTGTGACTGTACAGTGCATGCACTCACAGTCGTGTGTGTGACTGTACAGTGCATGCACTCACAGTCGTGTGTGTGACTGTACAGTGCATGCACTCACAGTCGTGTGTGTGACTGTACAGTGCATGCACTCACAGTCGTGCGTGTGACTGTACAGTGCATGCACTCACAGTCGTGCGTGTGACTGTACAGTGCATGCACTCACAGTCGTGTGTGTGACTGTACAGTGCATGTACTCACAGTCGTGTGTGTGACTGTACAGTGCATGTACTCACAGTCGTGTGTGTGACTGTACAGTGCATGTACTCACAGTCGTGTGTGTGCCTCCTGTGTGGACAGCAGCTGGGCACGCAACACACACTCACTGTCCTTATGAGTCTGACACTGGAGAGCTGGAGGGGATATCAATGTCCATCAGCCTAAACCATACTGTACAAGTGTGTCCTATACACAGTACACAGTACACAGTACAGAGTACAGGGTACCTACACGAACAATGTACTCATTGTAGGATGCTAAGTCAATTAAAAGCAATTATCAATGTTGAATCTACCAATTAAATACATGATGTGTTTGATGTACACAACAGATGGAAGGGACAACATTGGAATCCCTCCATTGCTTACCAGCTTCTTCCTCGAGGGCCAGACACTTCCTAGTGAGGTCCTCCAGTGCTAGCTGGTGTTCTGTCTGTTGTTGGGCAACCATCTCCTTGGATACGACCAGCTCCTCCCTGGTGGTCCCTAGACACTCTTGTAACCGATCTCTCTCTGAGCTCACACTCAACACACGCTCCTCCAACACTCTGGCAGGTTGTAGTGTAGGGTTTAATTATTGTGCCATGCTTTTGTTTTGTTCAGAGCGTTTGTTTTAACACTGAGAAATGCTCTGAAGTGTGTCCTAGCTAGCTAGCTCACCTTATCTTGTCTAAGAGCTGTGTGTGGGTGGAGTCCATGTCACTGGCCAGCTGCTCTTGTGTTTCCAAGGCAGTCACTAACTTCACCCTGCAAGAAAAATCATTGGCTCAGAATAAAATGCTCCAAGTCTTACAGTGTGTGATAGCCCCACCCACCGTTCCTGGTCCAGTTGTTCCCTCAGACAGTCCCTCTCACTCCTCTGAGCAGTTGTCTCCTCCCTCAGACTGAAGAGCTGGTCCTCCTGGTCCTGTGTGTGTGTGGGGGGGGGGGGGGTATACTGACTTAGAGCATTCAAACTTTAGTTTGGATGGTCATATTTCAATGATACAAAATTTCTGAATAACTGAAAGCAAGTCCTATTATTTGGTACGCTTATACTAAAACACACAGCTTTAACGAGACGGTGGGGACACTGTAATAATTATTAGGTCCAATTTCAAACAAGTTTCTATACCTGACAAGTAGCTCTGGCCGTGTCTAGTTGTTGGGTAAGATGAGAGTTGTCTTCCTTGAGGGTAGACATCTTATCTACACACACACACATGATCTCAGGTACAGGCAAGAAATCACTTTCAGAATGCAACAAAAACAATTGTTTGTTCAAATGAATGGAGCACCAATAGCCGCCTTTAATTTAACTAAAGTACTTTGATGAATGATACACAAAGTATAAATATATACAACACTCCATTTAATTGGCAGTGGACTGCCCTTTGATGTAGTTAAAGGGTATCACTAGACCACACCCACCTCTCAGCCGAGTCACTGTAGCCTCCAGCTTTGCCCCGCTGTCGGTCTTCTTCTTCAAGAAGGAGAGCTCCTCTTGCAAAGAATACTTCTCCTTGAGCTCACTCTAACAACAAGCAGCATAATTATAGTACCATTATTGTGGTCAGGCAATACGAAAACTATGAGGACACTTTGGTCAGCAATGCACACGCACGCACGCACACACGCACACACGCACACACACACACACAGATCCTTACATCCATCCTAGCCTGTAGAGTGGAGGTGAGGTTACCACTGGCCAGCAGCTGCTCAGTCAGATCACTGCAAGTGCAGGACAGTCGACGTAGCTGTGAAGAGATGCAGTTAGGGCAGGTGTCACTGAACATGTGCAACAGTCTCCTTTACCTGTTCCTCCAGTTGTCTTATATTGTCCGCTGAGTCACTGTCTTCCTCAGCGGAGTGTGGTTGAGTCTTGTAGCCGCTGGTGGGGGGTCTCCCACGGGGGGTCTTGTACTATAGGGATGGGGGGTAGGGGGGTTAATGTGTGTATTTATGAGCTACATACACACGTCTCTAGGGAGGTCAATAGTGATAGCATTGTAGGGACAGTACTGTGATAGCATTGTAGGGACAGTACTGTGATAGCATTGTAGGGACAGTACTGTGATAGCATTGTAGGGACAGTACTGTGATAGCATTGTAGGGACAGTACTGAGTGCATGGGTCAGCATTGTAGGGACAGTACTGTGATAGCATTGTAGGGACAGTACTGTGATAGCATTGTAGGGACAGTACTGAGTGCATGGGCAGGGTGTCATACAGGATTTTGAAGTAGAGGGGGGAAATAAGAAAAGTAACCAGAAAATGTTGCTAAAAAAAAGGTCAACTGTTATTTCAATACCCTTATAGTATGTAAAATTGCCAGCTATGGACCCTCAGTCAGCAAAAAAGGGGGGGAAATTGGAGATAGGGGGGGGATATCCCCCCTTTCCCCCCCCCTGTATGACACCCTGATGGGTATACTACTGAACAGTGTGCAGTACACACACTAGAGCATATAAGGTCCCTCCTAACAAAACAGACAATAACAACTATAATATACTTACTGGTGTTTGTGAAATGCTGAGCAAAGAGCTGTCAGCAGAATCAGTACTGAGATCTGTGTGTGTGTGTGTGTGTGTGTGTGCGTGTGTGTGTGTGTGCGCGTGTGTGTGTGTGTGTGTGTGTGTGTGTGTGTGCGTGTGTGTGGTGTTAACAGGATGAAGCCATCTGTGAAACCATGTCAATAAAGCGGCTGAAACCTACTCCAACAATTCCAATCCCCACAATAATTAAGTTAAGGCCACTCCAAGTGACACTCTGGTTTCTGGTCTTGAAGTTTTTCTAATTGCATGCGGGCGGGCGGCTTTTCTCATTATGTCATTATCAATTTCACATCATTATTTTTCAAATGAATATCATTATCACACTATTTTGTACCACATGGACCATTCTGCGCATGCGTAGTAGAAATAATGGGATAGAAATCCAATAATGAGATAGAAATCCAAGAATAAAATCTGATGCGGGCGGTGGACCAGAAACCAGAGTATCACTTGGAGTGGCCTAAAAGATACAATGAACTACATTATCCTCATAACCCTGTCTGTACACACACACACACGTAGAGGGACCTACTTTACCCTCATAACCCTGTCTGTACACACACACGTAGAGGGACCTACTTTACCCACGTCAAATAACAATTACCTGTAAAATAGTACCTAGCTACCTACAATGCAATAGATGTCTTACCATTGGAAGAGTTCTTCTTGAATCTGGATGACTTGTCAAATGACAGAGCCCCAGAGGACCTTCCACCCACTTTCACATCATAGGCCCCAGGGGCTGGAGTCTCAGGCCCTGCACACACACACACATATAATCATAGGCCCCAGGGGCTGGAGTCTCAGGCCCTGCACACACACACACACATGATCATAGGCCCCAGGGGCTGGAGTCTCAGGCCCTGCACACACACACACACATGATCATAGGCCCCAGGGGCTGGAGTCTCAGGCCTGCACACACACACACACATGATCATAGGCCCCAGGGGCTGGAGTCTCAGGCCCTGCACACACACACACACACATGATCATAGGCCCCAGGGGCCGGCTGGAGTCTCAGGCCTGCACACACACACACACATGATCAAGTACTATGTATAGCTAGCTCACCCTTGCTGTTGAATCTATTAGCCCTGGAGAACATTCGGTTAGTATAGTGCTTGCAACTTAACTTGTGTCGCTTGTCCGGCCTGCTGCAGGTACGCTACGTCTCTTTGTCAAAGAATATGGTCGATCATGCATGCTAGCAGTTTTAAACTTGGGATAAAACCACACCCTTTTGTTATTTCTTTTTGTTCTATTAAAGAAAAATCGGCTTATAGGATACTTGCATTTACACATGCGCAGTATAATTAAGTGGCTAATTATCTTTCATTTTCTTCATCTATTAAATTTCCTGATAATAATTATTGTGATAGGGAAAATGCGAATTATGTATGCAATTACGTATGCATTGATCATGAGTTTAAACACAAACACAGCGAACATACAAAAGTTAGTGAGTGTTCATTTGGTGGGGGACCTTGGATTGTCAGGAGATAGTATCTTCTCAACAGTGTTGACTACTGTGCCAGCATCAACCTGCATAGGTGACCATCTTTACCACATGAACATCACATTGGGTTTATCAAACTACTGATCTTTACCAAATTGAATTTGTAGCTCTATATCACATTGGGTTTGTCTGATTAATGATCTTTACCCCACAAGACTTGTCCTTACCTCATTCTCCAGGAAAACGTGGCAATTCAGTTTTCCACTGTCTTTTGAGATGAATGCAAAGTATTCCCTGCAAATAAAATTGTCACATTAAAAATGTCCAAAAAAGCATTTCTCAGTCTCACCTGATTCTGACAATGTATGTGATGGTTTTGATTGGGAAACTCTTTCTATTAAACACTTTTTTCTGAGGGTCAGTGATGAATATTCCTCCAGGGGTCACATCAAAGTCCACGAGAAATGGAGTGCTGGAGAGAGTGGGCGTTTTAGGCTGTGCCATTTGCTGTAGCGGTACTCTGACAGCATCCAACCCCTCCGTCTTAGTGACGCCTTGGCAACCAAGGTATTGCACAACAAAGCTCGATTCATCTTCCACGAGCGATTTTTTTGGTTTTCGCAAACTGCCCAGACGTTCAAGGAGGTTTGGAGTGGACTTGGCTTTTAATGGTGGAGATGGTTTCTGATCAGGGCGTATGTGGGGGGTAGGGGTGAGGGTGGAGTGTGTGTGGGGGTGGGTGGGGTGAGGGTGGAGTGTGTGTGTGTGTGTGTGGAGCACTATACAGTTGACGTATTAGCTCATGCAGCACATGCAGTGTCCACAACTCTCTAAAGATAAGATAGTATGTATGGTCCTACAAGCAACCATTCGCTGATCTAACATGTCACAGGCGGGGAGACCCCCTCTACCCTGCCCCCTGCTCACCTCTGTGGGTGGGGAGACCCCCTCCACTCTTGCCCCAGGGTTGGCTTGCAGCACTCTCTGATAGCGTGCCTGACATGCTCCATGTAGAGCCAGACATAACCTGTCAGTATTGGGCTCTTTACGGAAGCCATGGAACTTGAGTTGCTTCATGTTTCCATGCGTGCCATTGTCCAGTATGTAACCACAGTAACGGTCGTCATTGGCAATACCGAGAAAAACGAGGAAGCGAACTCTGTGCTCAGCGATCACAGTGTCATTCTGTTAGGGAGTATACAATCAATCAACTGCATGATGAGTATTCTTATAAAATAGTCAAAGGGAATTAAGCACTGCAGAGGCATTCTATTGCATGGATAGACTTCAAAAGTTGGAGCAATTAAAAAGAGATGCTTGTCTGCTCCTCCAACAACACTTGATATGACTAGCTCTTATTTATCTGATATTCTAGGGGTTGGATATTATACACCATAAACCCGGCTCACTTTGACAGCTGTTATCCTGACATGAGAGGTGGCCACATCCACGTGCACGTCCAGGTAACCACGGTGATTCTCCATACACAGTCTACTCACGCCTTCATTCACAGCTCCAATCTCTTTCCCCTGGAACACATCACATGATCCCATGTACGTGCATGTGATTCGTTTGTATTCGTCTTGTTTCTCTGGACTCTGAGAGTTGTCCCTCTTAGTGTGCTGGCTCTGACTAGCGCTCACTGAGGGCTCTGTATAATGAAGGGGAGGATATATATTGGTGGTGAGGGCTCTGTATAATGAAGGGGAGGATATATATTGGTGCTGAGGGCTCTGTATAATGAAGGGGAGGATATATATTGGTGCTGAGGGCTCTGTATAATGAAGGGGAGGATATATATTGGTGCTGAGGGCTCTGTATAATGAAGGGGAGGATATATATTGGTGCTGAGGGCTCTGTATAATGAAGGGGAGGATATATATTGGTGATGAGGGCTCTGTATAATGAAGGGGAGGATATATATTGGTGATGTGCAGTGGATTGCAGTGCACTTGCAACAGAGAATTGCCTAACAGCAAAATCACAATAATATTTTATTACATGTAGATAATAAAATAAAATAGCCTAAAACCCTAAACCTGTATCTGTATAGGCTTATAAAGATCTCTGGGAGTGGCTTAGTGGTTAGGGTGGTGGCTTCGTAGATCATATGATAGATAAGGCATGGGTTCGATTCCCTCTTGGGGGACTTTTCTTCATTTCTTTACAAATCAATAAGTAATTTCCCTAACTTTTGTGAGTAGTCGGAGAACGACCCAACTTTCCCTTTTAGGTTCTGTCTTTTTTTCTTTTCAGTTTTGGCCCTGATTAATTCATATCTAACAATCTAAATTGTGGTTTTGCTGTTTGGCAATTCTCTGTTGCAAGTGCACTGCAATGTACAATCCACACAGTACACTAGAGCTAGCTGCTGTATACAAATGCAATATCTGTTAGTGTAGAATCAGACACTCTGGTCAATGGTTGGTGGTATATGGATTCCAGGACAATGATGGTGAAACATGTTATGGCTACTTGTTGACCTCTCCAGCCATCAATGCACTCACCTTTAACCAGCTCTTTTGCTGCTGCACTTTCCTCTTTTTTTGTTGCCTTCCTTGCTCGTTTCTCCTGACGATCCCTCTGATGAGCCTCCAGTAGAGCCCTAGCAACTGCTCGGGCTGGTCGCTCACACCGGAACACATGACACTTGTGTCTCTTGGTAACAATGTCTCTAGCCACATAACCAAAGTGACGCTCATTGTCCAGTCCAATGCCCCACACACGTATCTTGTTGATGGGTTGTGTGAGCGTGGGAGAGGAGGTCTCCGGGTCCAGCCAACGTAGAGAGGCATTGTGCACTTGCAGGAACACCTGGGAGTCCTGTAATACAGTGTACAGAGGGTTAATGTGATATTGTGTCTGTGTCTGTGTGTGCGTAGTTTCATCATATGACTGGCTAACACAATCAGACACTGTTAGGGCTTTACCGTACGTGTAGAGTACAGTGGGGAAGCATGTCAGCAATGTGTCAGCAATGTGGCAGCAGTGTGGCAGCAGTGTGGCAGCTAGCTATCGCCATTCATCATAGACACAGCTAATACTACTCCGCACACAGACACAACATTATTGTAAGTGCTATTAGTTTAATTATAGAGTGATACAGGTATCAACTTTAAAGGCAAGCACAGATGATATTCCATATAATACTGTATCACTACTGTACTAGGATCGGAGACAGACACATATGGGGGGTACATGTACCTACGTCGCCCCCCTGGTGAGATCAAAGGAAGTGCCTATTAGCTCTCAGACATTCTCCTTATGCCTATGTGTGCTAATGTTACAAGTGTGTTGAGTATATACAAGTAACCTCATTAGCTATGCATACCTTGGTGGGAGTGGAGTCTCCACTGATGTTGCTAATACACGAGTGGACCACCTTCACACACTGACCCTGCACCAGCTCTGACTCATCCACATCCTGTACACACACACACGTTAGCTAAATGTAGACACCAGAGCTAGTCTAACTGTAAGACACGTTAATAGCTACACAATTAAGACGTTGCCTTTATCATATTAGGCAGCTGATATTTACCCATGATCCTATGAAGTGTGCCCTAAAGGCAGGAGAGGGTCTCCTCCTCTCATCAGCCGAGGCTTGACCACGCCCACCAGTGTGGCTGTCATCAACACATAGACTCTGTGTGTGTGTGTGTGTGTGTGTGTGTGTGTGTGGGTGCGTGCGTGCGTGCGTGCGTGTGTGTGGGAGGGGTGATGGGATACACACTACACTATAGAATGTGGCTATGGATATGCAAATGTTCAAACGCAACACTCTAGAGCTGAATAAGTTTATAGTTCTTGCAAATCTAGTATTATAGCTCACACACTCACTCACAAGTCAACCCCCCACCCACACACACACCTTCCCCACACACACACACACCGGCCCTCCCCACCCACACACACACTCACCAGTCTCTTGATATCATCGCCTGTTGGCCTGTTATACTGTGTCCTCCCTGAGGGCACATGCCAGTAATACACACGTCCAGTCTCATCCTTCATGTTCTGCCAACCCCTCGGCAGCTCCCCCTCGAGACCACCCCCCTCCGTCCAGCTCTCTTTTACCCCGGCAGAGTTCAGTGTAGTCACATCCCCCACGGACTCTGCACTGTGTGTAACATCACCAGACTCCTCCCCTTTTTCCATATCTTCGTATTTGTGATTCAAAAGCCGATTTTGACGCATTTTGAAGGCTTCTTCCGAAACACGAGGCGGTTTCTCCAAGTGGGGAAATACTACATCACTATCTCTGAGGAGGTTGGGTTGCGATGAGGATCTTTGCTGAGACAATTCCTGCACTCGAGTGAGGCCACTTTTGGGAGCGCTCAATTCTGTTTCGTCCCAATCCATTTCAATACTTGATGAGGTCAGGTGTTGCTTTCGTGCAATCTGATTGGCCGGCTCAGCCGTGACGTCAAGGGAATCATTGACGGGTTCGTAAGCGTGTGGGCGTCGCTGTACCTTGGTCCATGAGGGGGGACCAGGGGGGGTCCTCACTAACTGCAGGGGGGATCCATCTGCCGATACTCCCAGGGAGGTCTCCAGTGACTTAATGGCTCTGTGGGGGATACAATATATTATTACTAAGTGTGGGACATGAAATAAATATGTTAATCAAGAGCTTTAAGGGCAGATAGAGTTTCAAGCAAGGAAAAAAGTGTACAGGCTCCAGCTAGTAGCACTACCATAGCTACAGTGCCTGTGCACAGGCTCCAGCTAGTAGCACTACCATAGCTACAGTGCCTGTGGACAGGCTCCAGCTAGTAGCACTACCATAGCTACAGTACCTGTGCACAGGCTCCAGCTAGTAGCACTACCATAGCTACAGTACCTGTGCACAGGCTCCAGCTAGTAGCACTACCATAGCTACAGTGCCTGTGCACAGGCTCCAGCTAGTAGCACTACCATAGCTACAGTACCTGTGGACAGGCTCCAGCTAGTAGCACTACCATAGCTACAGTACCTGTGCACAGGCTCCAGCTAGTAGCACTACCATAGCTACAGTACCTGTGCACAGGCTCCAGCTAGTAGCACTACCATAGCTACAGTGCCTGTGGACAGGCTCCAGCTAGTAGCACTACCATAGCTACAGTACCTGTGCACAGGCTCCAGCTAGTAGCACTACCATAGCTACAGTGCCTGTGCACAGGCTCCAGCTAGTAGCACTACCATAGCTACTGTACCTGTGTACAGGCTCCAGTGCATCATCATGATCTGACCCTGATGACTCCTCGCTTCCTGGCCCTCCCTGGGAGCGCAGACTGGACACAGAGTCAAGCTGCTGATAGCGCCTCAGAGTCACACCAGAGCGTAACAGAATGGCCTCTTTGGAGAGGTCCTCCAAACGAGAGTAGCCAGGGGAAGGAGGAGCACTGGTTCGTGGTAATGTGACGCTCAGTTTCTTGCTGTTTGAGGGAAGGTCGTACGGTGAGTCAAACACAGAGTCTTGTGAGGGGCTTTCCTCTCCTGTAGATGGACTGCCCTTTCTCGATAAGGGACTTTCCCCTGTGTCCTTGCCAGGAGGTAGAGTATAGAGCTCTTTAGAGGAAACTCTTCTGGTCTTGGTCTGTCCTACACTGTAGGTCCTCTGATAGGAGAGTAGAGTGTTCCTGTCCACCTCCATATAGCCGTCATCTGGGGGAGGGATACACATCCTCAAAATGCACGTATTTCTATGCACAAAATTTGTAGCAGAACAAATTGACTGCTCTAGAGAGACAATACTATGTATGTACGAATGTACTAGTCATTTATAATCATTGGTTTGGGGACTCTATCAGCTGCCATTAACTTGAATCCCGTTAATCCAATCTCAACAATTTTCTGATTTTATGAAAGCTTACAAAGAGACCTTTCAAATGGTGTCATAAAAATTGTTATTTGCCAATTTGGCGATACCATGGATTATATATAGCTGGTCCAAGGCCGAAAAATGACAAATTATGACCCCGACGAAATTTTAAATTGAAACACATAATTTGAAAGGTCTCTTTCTAAGCTTTCAGAAAATCATATAATTTTTGACATTGGATCAATGGTACTCAAGTTATGGCTGTTGAAAGATGTTCAACTACACCCCCCCCCCCCCCCCCACACACACACACACACATTGTACACACACACACACCCTCACACACACACACACACACACACACACCCTCACACATACACACACACACACCCTCACACATACACACACACACACCCTCACACACACACACCCCCCCCCCCCACACACACACACACACACAGTGTGTACTCACCTCCTGGTAGCTTGTCCCTCACAGTCTCATAGCCGGGGTCAGCCAGGTTCTCCATACTAAGAGTGGGCGTCTCATATGGGCGGGGCTTCAGAGGTATCAATTCCTTCCTTGTCGTCGTTTGGCGCCTCCTTTCAGCGGAGGGTGCAGTCTCTTTACCAAGGTCAACCACAGCATACGCAATCGGTGATTTAGGGTTCTGATTAGAGTCGTCCGAATGACTGGACGGCATTTCTAGCTCTGCATAAACTCTGTTTTGTAAGCTCTTCTCCGCTATCTCAGTGTAGCCAGCTTCGTGGGCGTCTTGGGCTAATCGTTGGCGAGGTTTCATTGGAACTGGAGGGGGTGGACTGAGTATTCTCATAATGGGTGTGTTCTCGTCTTCACCTTTGACCCCTCCTCGGTGGATGACAGCATACTCGTGACCTTGAGTAGTGAACGTGTGCTTCACAGGAGCTCTTGTTGACTGCGGAGATGTACAATCTTCAGTGCTGGAATTCGATTGGTGGGATCTTTTAGTAGGCGTGGCACTTCCATCGGAGCTGAACTCTGATTCTGAATAGTGTCTAGGTGGAATTGGGGGGCTGGGGCTCAGGGGGGAGATCCCCTCATTGTGTATGGGAGTGGGGCTCAGGGGGGAGATCCCCTCATTGTGTATGGGAGTGGGGCTCAGGGGGGAGATCCCCTCACTGTGTATGGGAGTGGGGCTCAGGGGGGAGATCCCCTCACTGTGTAGGAGGGTGGGGCTCATGGGGGAGACTCCCTCGTCAGACTGGGTTAACGAGAGTCTGGTATCCATGGGAACAGGGGAGAGAGGAGTCATTGGCTCCGGAGGCAGTTGGTTGGCACTGGATACTAGTTCAACATTCACGTAGCTGCTCCGAGGTCTTTGAGGGGGCGGGGTACTCCTTTGAGTGGGCGTGGTGGTCATATGAGGGGGCAGGGTGGTCATTGGAGGGGACGTGGTGCTCCTTTGAGGGGGTGGGGTGCTGGTGAAAGTTTCATTTTTTTGGTTCTTTTCAGTTGTATCATGATTGGTCGAGTGAGTAGAGTCGCTAATGACGAGTCTCCTCGGTCCTTTGATGGGTGGAGTGCGCTTGACATTGATGTAGTCATGTGACCGGACAACCTTAGAGTGCTCCTTAGCTGTGTGGATGTGTGTGTGTGGGGTGTGTGGGGTGTGTGGGAGGGTCATACAAATGCAATAATTATAAGCTGTATAATGTACGGATAAGGCTGCCCTCTCAAAATTACAATTTGTAGACAGACTTCGTACAATGTCTTGAAATACTAGTAATTGATAGGCCATACAATAGAGTCACTTAGCTGCTGGAACATGAGATCATTATAAACCACAATGCATGCCTCCTCTAGCTCACAGTAAGATGACCCAACCACTGTAATCACAAGGTACCCCCACACACAGAGTCAGGTAGTGTATCCACACACACACACACACACACAGAGTCAGGTAGTGTATCCACACACACACACACACACACAGAGTCAGGTAGTGTATCCACACACACACACACACACACACAGAGTCAGGTAGTGTATCCACACACACACACACACACACAGAGTCAGGTAGTGTATCCACACACACACACACACCCACACAGAGTCAGGTAGTGGTGGGGGACCCACCACACACACACACACACCCACACATACATACACACACACACACACCCCAAACCACACACACCCACCCACACACACACATACACACCTTCCTCCTCGGGGAACTTCCAGGTGGTCTTCCCAGTCTCCCTGTGCCAGTAATAGCAGCGATGGTGCTGCTCACTGCGCACCTTCTCCCAGTGTGGAGGCAACACCTTTTGTCTTGTCCGAGTGACTGGACTACTCTTAGGACTAGCAGCCAGGGCCTCACTGCAGGGGAGGGTCAAGTAGTGATACACTAACTATAATGGCAGCCATTGGGCAGACTAACAGTGGCTGGAGGGTGGCCTGCTAACACAGGTCCAAACACACGGGCCTATTAACCTGGCTGTAGGGTGACCACAATAGACAAGCCTGAATGCCCCTGTCAGGTATTGTACATTGTACTCTATAAGCATCGTCAGCACAGAGCATTGATGAATACATGAAAGGCCATATTGACTGTCATCCCCCTGCTTACACCAGCTGTACATGGACACAGTGATTACTCCAGCTCATACCTTAAGGCTATATTTACAATTCAATTACAATACAATTGAATGCTTTGGCTGTTGACAATAATTGATAAAGCATACCTCACACAATCAGACAAATGGCAAACACACGCTACATGTATGGTAGGACAGACTGAACAAGAATGACTAGCTTCAAAACATGAGGGCAATTGTTGAACTAAGCCAGCTGTGTTTAATATAGAGTGATATAAACACCTGTACTTACTCTGAGGCAACATCATCATCATCAGGAGTGTCACCATATATGTCACTGAGGGACGGTGTGATGTTGGTCAGTGTGGAAACATCCGTCATATTCCGTTGAGTCAAGAGAGCTCTTCTGTAGAGAGAGGGGGGAGTGAGAGCACATGCAGGTAGGGCACCCACAGTATCTACTATCAGCAGAGAGGGGGGACACCCACAGTATCTACTATCAGCAGAGAGGGGGGACACACAGTATCTACTATCAGCTGTAGAGAGGGGGGACACACAGTATCTACTATCAGCTGTAGAGAGGGGGGACACACACAGTATCTACTATCAGCAGAGAGGGGGGACACACAGTATCTACTATCAGCTGTAGAGAGGGGGGCCACACAGTATCTACTATCAGCTGTAGAGAGGGGGGACACACACAGTATCTAATATCAGCTGTAGAGAGGGAGGACACATAGTATCTACTATCAGCAGAGAGAGGGGACACACAGTATCTACTATCAGCTGTAGAGAGGGGGGACACACAGTATCTACAATGTACTATCAGCTGTAGAGAGGGGGGACACACAGTATCTACTATCAGCTGTAGAGAGGGGGGACACACAGTATCTACAATATACTATCAGCTGTAGAGAGGGGGGACACACACACACAGTATCTACTATCAGCTGTAGAGAGGGGGGACATACAGTATCTACTATCAGCTGTAGAGAGGGGGGACACACAGTATCTACTATCAACTGAGGGCTCAAACACTCAGTTAGTGGTAATCACAGCCACCCACACACAATACACATACCTAACCCTACCCTAATACCCACACACAATACCATACCCTAATACCCTAATACCCACATACCACACACAATACCTTAATGGCAACCAGAATCAGATGATGTGGTGGACACTGGACAGAGTAGTTGCTAGGCTAGGGGGAATAGATTGTGTAGAATGTGAGCAGATATTAAAACCACCTTCAAAGATAAGAGTCACTATTCTCCTTATTTAGCATCATAACTGCAATCTACAGAAATGCAAGTCCAGCTGTGTGGGACAAACAATGAACTGAGATCTGAATAATATACTCCAGCCATAAACACGACCATAAACACAGTCATAAGTCCACACACAGTACACTGAATGTAGTTAGTCAGGTTCAGAAGTTGGTACATTGAGAGTGTTGTTCACATTGAATAATCATATAATGAGAATACATTTGCACATGAATGACATTTTCTCAGAGCTAGAGCAAAACAAAATATCTGTCAACTCAGCTAAACTATAACCATCACAGTGTTCACTGGGCAGCAGTTATGCCCCTACACACACACTAGTAACTACCAGAGGAGCACGATGGCTGCCCCTACACACACACTAGTAACTACCAGAGGAGCACGATGGCTGCCCCTACACACACACACTAGTAACTACCAGAGGAGCACGATGGCTGCCCCTACACACACACACTAGTAACTACCAGAGGAGCACGATGGCTGCCCCTACACACACACACTAGTAACTACCAGAGGAGCACGATGGCTGCCCCTACACACACACACTAGTAACTACCAGAGGAGCACGATGGCTGCCCCTACACACACACTAGTAACTACCAGAGGAGCACGATGGCTGCCCCTACACACACACTAGTAACTACCAGAGGAGCACGATGGCTGCCCCTACACACACACTAGTAACTACCAGAGGAGCACGATGGCTGCCCCTACACACACACACTAGTAACTACCAGAGGAGCACGATGGCTGCCCCTACACACACACTAGTAACTACCAGAGGAGCACGATGGCTGCCCCTACACACACACTAGTAACTCTAGCCTATACTTCATGAATACAGACACAGCTGTTATTTTAGTCAGCGGGTGAAATTCGACTCCAGCAAACAAGTATAAGCAATGCATTAGGTACGCCAAGTGGATGCACCAGATATGAGGTAATGGAGGGGGAGGGACGACCACCTCCCCTCCAGCACCAGCCTGTAGCCTGAGGTCATCCAAACACAATGACCATTGAAGAGAGCTTGACACACACTCTGCCCTTGAAGTAAGTGTGTAATCAGTTTGGCCGCTGTCTCTAGTATCAACACAGCTGACAGCTACTGTAGTTAATCACATAGTTTACCAACAAATTACACGCAGTTTGAGTGGCTTCAAAAGCAGGCTCTTGTGAACTGGCCACTCTCAAGAGACCTCTAATTAATAGTTGACACGACCTATTAAGACTAACAGACACCCCCACACCATCAGGACAAAGCCGCCATTGTCAGTGTGTGTGGTAGAGGGGCGGGGGTACACTGTCAGGACAAAGCCGCCATTGTCAGTGTGTGTGGTCCATCACTGTAATCACACCTATAACTGGTTGCCCTACATAGCAACCAAGTTAATGGGCCACAAGTCTCTCCATAGCATGTGTTTGGATAGCTGGCATCTCTTCAATACAGCCACTGTTGGTCTGCCGCAATGACCATATACACATCTGATACAGCCACTGTTGGTCTGCCGCAATGACCATATACACATCTGATACAACCACTGTTGGTCTGCCGCAATGACCATATACACATCTGATACAGCCACTGTTGGTCTGCCGCAATGACCATATACACATCTGTATAAGTATTTACACAAAAAATCTATTTATTCTTTTTTGTGCAGGGACAATTACAAGTGTACACAGAACGCTAATTCCTGGCAGCTACACTGAACTCTGGCTACAGGAAAGGTCATATGACATGCAACTATCCATCAAGTATTGGCCAGCAGAGATTCCTCTCAAGGCTTCAGCTTTGAACCACACTAGCTCACTGAGTACTGACACACCTAAGCCAACACTGTTCCATTAGCCACGTTTAGTTAGAAGAAAGGTTTGTTGTCTTTGTGTGATTGGCATGCGATAACTTTAGAGTACAAAATAAGGCAAGATATAAATAAATGATAACAATGCTCTGCATGCAGGCATTCTCGTTATGGGCACACACTTCTTATGGTAGAGCACACTCAGACTACTGGGTGGTGGGGGGTGGTGTGTGGGGGTGTGTGTGTGTGGGGGGTGGCATTGTGTTACTCCTATATGGTAGAGCACACTCAGACCACTGGGTGGGGGGTGGTGGGGGGGGGGGGGTCATTCACACTGGCCATATATTGAATAGAGTAATGACATTGGAACATTTCTTGATGACATTTGGAAAGAGGTACCTTACAATCATGAGACAAAGGGTATACAAATTGAAAACAAATTGTTGTAGTAGATAACGTATTATGATAATAATACAAGAACTGAAATAGGACAATTCTATAGAGAACTGAACATCAAATACACTAACCTAATATCTGGTTGCTATGGGTTGCTACGATGGTATCTGTTACTAAGTGACACTCAATGAGCCGAGACACTGACCACTCAACTAGCTAGTCTAGTACTCTGGTTGCCACTTTAGAAAAGGTATCGCATTTTTAGATAAATGAGTTAGCATAACTTGATTGGAAGTGACAAAGTTTTATGGAATTGAAAATGCCGCAAATTGTTTATTTTCATTATTCAGTGCAAAGCAACCATCAGTAAGTGCAGTGCTTTCACTTGGGGCCAGATACACTCAGCCTAGGGGGTGTTGTAACTAGCCTAGGCCAGGGGGTGTTGTAGCTAGCCTAGGGGTGTTGTCTTGTACAGTTGGCTAATAGTGTGGGGGCCTGCTCCCAACACCTTTCAGCCTTCACTATTGAAAGGGACCTACAATCAACCTTGTAGATACAACATGAATGTACATGTATTAATAGCAGATACATGAACATGTACGTACATGTAGCTTGTTACAAGCTTACTGTATCAATGCAGCTAGCTAGACCAACTAGACTGTATGTATCAACACATTCGTGCTAATGGACTAGACCTGTTGCATAATGTATCTCCTCTATATGCAGCTACAGACTGTCTAGTGCAGCGCAAGCTTCATGTAGCTAGCCAGGTACACACCCCTTTCAGGCCTTTCATTCACTAGAGCTCTACCAAATACTAGCAGCTAGACTATTGTTAGCGGTCATGCAGCCTCACCTTATAGACTGTGTGTTCAATATATCCGAGCAAGAATCACCTCTGCTTGACTGTAGCTAGCTAGCTCTGTGTTTAGCTACTCTCCACACATGGTCGTCTCTTATGCTGCTCTAGCGTAGATACGCCCACTATAATTAGCCACCCACATCAACAGCTGCAATGACATAAAATGATATCAATTCACACAAGGATATAATTATACACACATAAAAGCATAAAAAAGCTTATAGCTCTACACACAGTTTAATGTAGTAGTGTCTGTTGTCAGGCTTTCCTTGGACGATCTTGATTGCTCATCTTCTGTGCTAGTCCTAGACTGTAGTCTGCCCTCCAGCCTGCCATGCAAGGGGGAGATAGGTGGCACTCAATTCATGTCAATCACAATGAAACTCTAACTCTACTGTATAAAATCTCCACACATTAACACATGAGATACACTGTACATGGACGACAAAATACTGCAAAATCCATCTAACAGTGTCATACAAAATTGTACCAGTAAAAATGTACGGGGGATAATACACACACTATTCCATATTGAGCTCATGGCCCCACCCACCCACCCACGTACATGCCTAGACTACACTATGCAACGTACTCTAGTATCCTCTGGTCTTGTGCAGCCATCTGAGTCTGCAATGCCTCCACCATGGTGACCAGTCTGTTGTTGCCAGCGTGACATATAGCCAGCTGCTCTATCAGAGCAACATTCTGATTCTTCAGCACCTCAGCAACCGAGGAGAAATCATCGATAATGAGATTAGACTTGAAACTAGAGTTCAGCTCAGCCATCATGTGATACTCTGCCTCAAAAGTGGATAAACGACTACCAAATGAGAATTTTGAAGCAATTTCAAAAATGTTATCTGCTTGTTCCATTGCTAGTTGTGGGAGTGAGGTTTTGAGGTTCTTACAAATGGTCTCCATTCCCTCGCACTCGAGAATAGCCTCTTGGTGGATTTGCAGGAGTGCTAATACCACCTAAAGTAGAATAATAGCTTATAATGAGCTAGACAGGTACAGTGAAGTCACTGTACCTTGAGAATGAAATCAGTTCCTTCTAAGAATATCATATCTGCAGGGGACAGAAAATAGATGGATTTGTTGCACATGCACAAAAATACAAAAACAAAACTTGATAGCTAATTCCCCCCACACACCCACACACACACCCACCCACCCACCCACCCACCCACACACACACACACACACACACACACACACACACACACACACACACACACACACACACACTCACCAAACACCCTCGCTGTGAATGGTACAGGGAACTCTGAGGCGAATATGGTGAGTAGCCATGGAGCAGCATAGAAGAATGGAGTGATGTCACTCTCCTTGAGGTGTTGGTAGAGAGAGGGCTTGTAGTCGTGGAGTAGCCGGGACAACTGGTACAAACGCATCTACACATGATCAGGTACAGTGGGTCAATCTACACACTTGGTGCAGGCACCATCTTGATGTGTACATGGAACTTCCTAAAGTTAGAACACTTGACTACTCAGATACATGTATTACATAATTCACAACACAAGTCTTGTACACTGCACACCTACCACTGTACTAACATAGCTATGTGTACTTCTGAGAATACCGTGTGTACCATGCATAAGCCGTGGCTGTGCATAGTTGGTGTACCATAACCGTGCTGTGCATAGCTGGTGTACCACAGCCGTGGCTGTGCATAGTTGGTGTACCATAGCCGTGCTGTGCATAGCTGGTGTACCACAGCCGTGGCTGTGCATAGTTGGTGTACCAGAGCCGTGCTGTGCATAGCTGGTGTACCACAGCCGTGGCTGTGCATAGCTGGTGTACCATAGCCGTGGCTGTGCATAGCTGGTGTACCATAGCCGTGGCTGTGCATAGCTGGTGTACCACAGCTGTGGCTGTGCATAGCTGGTGTACCATAGCCGTGGCTGTGCATAGCTGGTGTACCATAGCCGTGGCTGTGCATAGCTGGTGTACCACAGCTGTGGCTGTGCATAGCTGGTGTACCATAGCCGTGGCTGTGCATAGCTGGTGTACTATAGCCGTGGCTGTGCATAGCTGGTGTACCATAGCTGTGGCTGTGCATAGTTGGTGTACCATAAGCTGTACGGTTGTGCATAGCTGGTGTACCATAGCCGTGGCTGTACATAGCTGGTGTACCATAGCCGTGGCTGTGCATAGTTGGTGTACCATAAGCTGTACGATTGTGCATAGTTGGTGTTTAAACTACCTGTAAGTTAACGAGGTTCTCAAAGTAGATATCTCTGAAGCCATAGAGATTCATGAGCTGGTGGAGTAGTTTGAAGGAACCTTCCTCTGTGTCACTCTGTGAGGAGGGAAGTCCAGTAAATCCCTCACAGTCTTTGCTAAGTCCCATTCAACCCCACCCACCACACACACACCCACCCACACACACACACACACACAGCACTCCCTCACATGCATGAGTAGTATCCCAGTCACAAAGCTCAGTCCCTGACAATATCCCGTCTCCCTGTCTGCCACAGCGTACGAGTGGAGCACGTTCCTGAGTACCATCTGACCTTCCATTGACCTCTCAAAGTAAGGATGACGAGGAAAGGTCCGTGCTAGTGGGGGTGGGCATATTGGGTAAAGATCATTAGAACAAGTAATAACTATCGTACATGTCAGAATAAAAACTGAGTAATTACAGAGCCGCTCTTTACCTAGGTCCACCACAATGTTGTGTTCAAACTCCGTCTCTCCTCGGAGCAGCTCTGCCAGTCCACTAGGCCCCGTTATTTCTGGAGGCATCGACCAATCAGGATCATTCCTGGCCCGATAACGCTGAGCCAGTAGCGGCCACACCTCTGACCTCTTGCTAGGGGGGATTCCTACACACACACACACCACAATGTTGGCCATCAAACACGCTTTATGATCGAGCACTGTTAGTCTGACATGACTCGGATGCTAATGCTAGCTTCATAATTTATATGTAAAGAGATCATTGGCAGTAAACACTCAGCACTAGCTTAGAGCTGTACACACCATTCTAGTGACTGCCTACCTTTGAGTGTGAGTGTCCTCAGGTCGTGGTCAGAGAGAGAGTCTGGTTGACTGAGGACAGAGCTCCACTGAGCAATGGCTTCCTTAGTCTCCAGTGAGGGAGTGGAGTAGCTCAACTTGACCCTTCTCAACTCAGCATCGTCAGAGGCCTCTGTGGGGGGTAAGAGAGGGAGTTGATCACATGACCCAGCAGGGGGGTAAATTGTTGATATTGGATCAACGATACTAAAGATGATATTTAACTACAACCCCCCCCCCCCCGTTTAATCAATGTTTGGGGACTCTTTCAGTTGCAATTTTGTAAATCCAATTTCAACGATTTTTCTGAAAGATTAAAGTTCATATTTGAGACATAAAAGTATTTGCCAATTTGGCGATACCATGGATTATAGCCCATGGTCCGAGGCCAAAAATGTTGGATTGAAACACATACATTGTAATTTGAAAGGTATTTTTCTCAACTTTCAGAAAACCATAACATTTTTGTCATTGGATCAATGGTACGCAAGCTATGGCTGATTATAGCCCATGCTGTTCCAGAAAATGGGCCAAAAATATTGCTGATCTAAGCACACACACCATAATTATTGTAGCCTCTCAGAGAGCTACTGAAATAATCATCTTATGGACAATAATAATGTGACACCACAATAAGTCACAGCTTGTTTAGAGTGGCTAGATTTCCTGTACAGATACTCACTTTTGACGAGGGAGTTGAGTTTTGTCATTCTATTGAGGATGATCTGCTGTTGTATGACGTGCCTCCATCGTCCCCTGGCCGTGGTCTGAGGGGAGCCACCAAACAACTTCTTAGAGGACCCTCGACCTAGTCGTAGTGTCGGGCCGTACTGATACTGATCAATGTCTATGATCTCAAAGTCCTCCACTAGAGGGAAAGAGGAAGAGCAGGCTAGAGGGCGGCTAGTACATGAGGGAAGAGTGGGCTAGAGGGTGGCTAGTACATGAGGGAAGAGTGGGCTAGAGGGCGGCTAGTACGTGAGGATACAGACATGCGCAAATAATATGTACATGCACAAACTAAGATGCACAATGATGGTCTACGCTGGTTCACTCACGTATCTCAGAGGTGCTACGGTTGTGTCCACGATCAGGTGTGCAGCTCTCAAACATCTCCTGTCTCCAAGATGTCACCGCGAAGGACGTTGCCCGGCGATGTGTACGATACTTTTTATCGGGTGGTGGAGGGGTTAAAGTGGGCCTACGTAGTGGGTGATGTATTGAGTGCCTGTCGTGCTTCCCTCCTCTTAACGAGCGTGGGCGTGTGTCCTGTATCTTCCTCACTGGTGTGGATGGAATTATAAACTCCATATTCTCGTTGCTTTGAAATGACGTTTTCTTCTTTGGAGTGGATGCCACAGTCTCTTTACTGTCAGAGAAAGACTCAACTGGTGTATCAATGGTGGGGGAGTTCCCCTGAGTCTCCTGGAGGTCACTGTGTGAGGACCCGGGTGACTTGTGGATGAACCCTGACCATGTACGCACTCTGCGCACATCTTCCTCTGTCTGTTGCTTAGCAACAGGTGACGTAGGGATGGGTGACAACAGAGTGTCTAATGTGGTCCTCTTAGAGAAGAGAGAGGACGGAGGGAAGCTCTGGTAACCATGGGAACCATGGGACACCATCTTGGAGCGGAATAGTTTAGAGTTTCGATCTGATTGCTTGTTTTTGAGGTTTTCAAACGACGAGGCCAGTGCAATTTTGGCCCTTGCCAGTGCAGGCAGTAGCCGTGAGGGGGCGGGATCTTGTGTGATGTGTGAGGGTGTGATACTCCCCGTGCCAGTGTGGGTGTGACTGTCCTGACGTTGTTGGAAGTGGTGTCGTATCAGGTTGACAAGAACAATGATTTGTGTGTACTCGTGATCAGCGTGCTCTGAGTGCTGTGTGTGTGTGTGGTGTGGGCGTGTGTGTGGGTGTGTATAGAGGGAGTGGTGACACACTATGACATCAGTTTCAATGCTAATAAATGTCTTAGGAACCAAACAACTTAATACATGACTACATGTATACTGAGGAAGCTTTGATCATCCTTTGATCACAGTAGTGTGCTAGCCAAAGCTGTGACACATATTCTCAACCAATCAGAAGGCTACCGGGAAGCATGAGGGAGCGTGTTGCCATGGCAATATGGAAGTTATTAATAATATAGTGGATCTCACTTCCTGGACATGTACAGTCAGTGTAACCATGGTTACCTTGTATTGCTTCATGATGCTGGCACAGTCTGCCTCAGGCAACGACTCAAGACACTCCTGAATAATAGACTGAGCCACTTGAGTGGTCGCTCCTGGAGGGACAGAGAAGTAGACGTATACAAATCATGCATGTGAAGATATACAAGCAACTGTAGAGTAGACTAGGTAGAGCAGTATCGTACAGCCTGACACACTAGCTGTGTGCATGCTATCAGCTACCATGGATAATGGAGGCTATGAGTGTACGTACCCTCAAGGTTCTTGCAGAGAGTGTGCAGTTGTTGAAGGGGACAGGAGTCACACAGGGCAGCTGGCATACCCACTGACAGGGCATGGACAAATGATGCCTTGAAGGAATCTAGGATCTTGAACACCTGGAGAACAGGAAGGGATATAGTATAGACTATATGGACTGCTTTCTTCAAGATATGGGACAGTGTATCTAAACAGCTCATTTCCTCAGAGCAACAGAATGCATCTCAATACTCTATAAACTTATATAAGATAAGTTGTGGACACGCAAAGTTCACTACAGAAACACCACAAGAATATTGTCTACACACGAAGAAAATGCACCCATACACATGCAGTACATGCATACACGTGCAGTACATGCATACACGTGCAGTACATGCATACACGTGCAGTACATGCATACACGTGCAGTACATGCATACACGTGCAGTACATGCATACACATGCAGTACATGCATACACGTGCAGTACATGCGTACACGTGCAGTATATACAGTACTGACCTCCTTCTTGCTCTCAGCCAGGAAGAGGTGGCAGTGATACTTCTTGTCAGGTCCTTCTTTGCTAGTGCTTGTGAAGGCAAAGCACTCTGGGTCCTTCTTACCCTGTGCATGCATGTACAATAGCACTGAGACACAGGTACAGGTAATCACACGGGTACAGGTAATCACACTGGTACAGGTAATCACACTGGTACAGGTAATCACACAGGTACAGGTAATCACACTGGTACAGGCAATCACACTGGTACAGGTAATCACACTGGTACAGGCAATCACACTGGTACAGGTAATCACACTGGTACAGGCAATCACACGGGTACAGGTAATCACACTGGTACAGGTAATCACACAGGTACAGGTAATCACACTGGTACAGGCAATCACACTGGTACAGGTAATCACACTGGTACAGGCAATCACACGGGTACAGGTAATCACACGGGTACAGGTAATCACACTGGTACAGGCAATCACACGGGTACAGGCAATCACACTGGTACAGGTAATCACACGGGTACAGGCAATCACACGGGTACAGGCAATCACACGGGTACAGGTAATCACACTGGTACAGGCAATCACACGAGTACAGGTAATCACACTGGTACAGGGAATCACACGGGTACAGGCAATCACACTGGTACAGGCAATCACACGGGTACAGGCAATCACACTGGTACAGGCAATCACACTGGTACAGGCAATCACACGGGTACAGGTAATCACACACAGGTAATCACACGGGTACAGGCAATCACACACAGGTAATCACACGGGTACAGGCAATCACACTGGTACAGGCAATCACACTGGTACAGGTAATCACACGGGTACAGGCAATCACACGGGTACAGGCAATCACACTGGTACAGGCAATCACACGGGTACAGGCAATCACACTGGTACAGGTAATCACACTGGTACAGGCAATCACACGGGTACAGGCAATCACACGGGTACAGGTAATCACACTGGTACAGGTAATCACACTGGTACAGGCAATCACACGGGTACAGGCAATCACACGGGTACAGGTAATCACACGGGTACAGGCAATCACACGGGTACAGGCAATCACACGGGTACAGGCAATCACACTGGTACAGGTAATCACACGGGTACAGGCAATCACACTGGTACAGGCAATCACACGGGTACAGGTAATCACACGGGTACAGGCAATCACACTGGTACAGGTAATCACACGGGTACAGGTAATCACACTGGTACAGGCAATCACACTGGTACAGGCAATCACACGGGTACAGGTAATCACACGGGTACAGGAAATCACACGAGTACAGGCAATCACACGGGTACAGGCAATCACACGAGTACAGGTAATCACACGGGTACAGGCAATCACACTGGTACAGGTAATCACACTGGTACAGGCAATCACACGGGTACAGGTAATCACACGGGTACAGGCAATCACACTGGTACAGGTAATCACACTGGTACAGGCAATCACACGGGTACAGGTAATCACACTAGTACAGGCAATCACACTGGTACAGGTAATCACACTGGTACAGGCAATCACACGGGTACAGGTAATCACACTGGTACAGGGAATCAGGCCACATACGAGACAAAACATGGCCAAAGCAGTACAAGTGTAACCAAGTACAGGCATTAGAAAAGACAAAACACATTTATATGCACATTATAAGTACATTCACTCCATCAGGTATTGCCTCTGCATTGTACCTAGCCTAGAGACTAGACACACACTCTTTACCTGGGCACAACATGCGATGTTGACTAGACACACACTCTTTACCTGGGCACAACATGCGATGTTGCGGATGCTCTTCTTGAGTACCCTCTCCCCTGTCTCCTGACACACCAACATGACCACCATTCCTGAGAACACTAACCTCACCCTCTGGCTGGACAGAGGCGGAGGACCACACAGAGACTGGAACACTGGAGTGTCTTGCAGGCTGGATAACTCAGGGATAGTGTCAAACTCCATACTAATATCAGAAGTAACAGAATCATGACGAAGATCTTCACAAGGCACCGTACCAACATCGACTTGACCGGATATTTCTGGCACTGTACCAACATCGACTTGATCGGATATTTCTTGTTCACTGATTTGCCTGCTAACTCCTCCATTCCGCACATGCTCAGTAGTCTGCACATGCCCAGTGGTCTGCACATGCCCATCAATAGAGTGCCCATTTTCTCCAGTGATACTAAACACAGGTGGTGGTGGTGGTTGGCTCACATCACTCGTGTTAGACCTGCTTCTACTAACACCGACGTGCTTGTCTCCCTCGGCTGTGACACTGTCACCATTGTCTGCAGAGTAGCTTCTCAGTGATGAAGATGATGAGGATGCCAGTTTCCCACGCCAACCGAAACCTTTCTTCCCTTTGCTCATCTTTAGCTGATAATTCTCCTTCAACTTCACTACCAGTTTATCGATGGTTTGCACTTGTGTATCTTTTGAACTCGATGGTGGGGGCACTTCGTATTTACCCAGGAACTGTGCGCTATATTCTGAGTCTCCCAGTGGCTTTGTCCGAGTCTTGTTGTCCGGGGGATGGTGTTTGAGGGACGAGGAGAATATGAGACCAGATGAGGTCATCGGGAGGTCACTGATCTTGTCTCTACTGATGGTCGAGCCAATGGACACTTCCTCACGAGCGTGGACTTTGAACTTTGACATGATGAGCTTCGCCTATATACAAATATCAATGACATTACAGTTCATACAAGGACCTATATGATGCTCTACTAGAATACACAACTAAAACCAGAGCCAAGTACAATCCATAATTATGTTTGGGGCTCTCCAAGACACAATATATATACTATAATTATATGTATATTCAAGACTAAACCATGTTGTACCTAACTACTGGAGATGCTAGCTAGACCCACACACACAGTGCAGGGAATACCCTCACCTCCTCATAGGTGAGAGACTGGAAGACATGACAATGATAGAGGTTGTCTTGGCCACTGCGAGCAATGTAGGCCAGTGAGATCCCATCCACTGCAATACAGCACTGCAGGATGCTACTGTAGGGATGACTGAACAGCTCCTGTCCACTGTCTGCAACGTAGGTCACAGTCTCATCACCTTAGGGGGTTAGGGAGGGGGGTTAGGGGGTTAGAACGTTGGGGGGGTTATGGGGTGAAATACTACACACTCTTTTTATGGCCTTTGACTGAATAATTATAACAGACTAACCTAGCTACTACTGGTGGGTGGGACAATGCTATCCTCTGAGGGTGGGACAATGCTATCCTCTGAAGGTGGGACAATGCTATCCTCTGAGGGTGGGACAATGCTATCCTCTGAGGGTGGGACAATGCTATCCTCTGAGGGTGGGACAATGCTATCCTCTGAGGGTGGGACAATGCTATCCTCTGAGGGTGGGACAATGCTATCCTCTGAGGGTGGGACAATGCTATCCTCTGAGTGTGGGACAATGCTATCCTCTGAGGGTGGGACAATGCTATCCTCTGAGTGTGGGACAATGCTATCCTCTGAGTGTGGGACAATGCTATCCTCTGAGGGTGGGACAATGCTATCCTCTGAGGGTGGGACAATGCTATCCTCTGAGTGTGGGACAATGCTATCCTCTGAGGGTGGGACAATGCTATCCTCTGAGCGTGGGACAATGCTATCCTCTGAGGGTGGGACAATGCTATCCTCTGAGGGTGGGAAGTGTGTGACTGTATAGCAACGTCATGTGATCGTACTAGCTTCCAGATTGCATTAACAGTTGACTTAGCATTACTCATGTACACGGCTCGCAGCTATACCTGCATGTACCTGCATGTACCTACATGTACCTGCATGTACCTGCATGTACCTGCATGTACCTACATGTACCTGCATGTACCTGCATGTACCTGCATGTACCTGCATGTACCTGCATGTACCTGCATGTACCTGCATGTACCTGCATGTACCTACATGTACCTACATGTACCTGCATGTACCTGCATGTGCCTGCATGTACCTGCATGTACCTGCATGTACCTACATGTACCTACATGTACCTGCATGTACCTGCATGTACTGACATAATTTATGCTGACATTGTCTTGTTCTATTTCTAGCAACCAGTCAAACAATAAACAATGATAATATAATAACAAACACCATGCCAAACAATCATATGCTGCTAATGATGTCACCACTTTAGAGATATCGTGTTACTAAGTGATTGCCTTTATTGCTCGTAATGACATTATCTTGTTGTGGGACATAGAAATGAATGCCAAGTTGCACCACAAAATCTCAGCATATGCGCAAATATATCCTGACTTCAACTATTCACAGATACTGGTGACAGAGTTGACACTGCATGCCTAGTGAATACCTGGTGCTGTGAGAAGCCTCACTCAGCCTTACACACAAGAGCAAGCATGTACCTAATGAAGAGATGATCAATCAGAGGAACGGGGAAATTGTGATAGTCACGCCTTATGAAATCTGAGTAGGTATTAGCAGCGGGCATTACATATACACCCACTCACTATCCCAGGCTACTGACATACACCCACGCACTATCCCAGGCTACTGACATACACCCACGCACTATCCCAGGCTACTGACATACACCCACGCACTATCCCAGGCTACTGACATACACCCACTCACTATCCCAGGCTACTGACATACACCCACGCACTATCCCAGGCTACTGACATACACCCACACACTAACCAAGGCTACTATCTATACTGACATCTCTTAAGAACAAGTAAGTACAGTAATGGCCGTGCTCAGTGAATATAGAGAGCATGGCTTCCCTCTAAACAACTGAGGCCTCGACATTAATGGATATATGCATTAGCAACTGTTCAGGGAAGACACACTCCATTACAGTAGTACCTGGAGTGAGCCAGAGCAGCTTCATCTCTTGTGTCTTGAGCTTGTGCTCCTCTACTATCCAGGGCATGACAGAGCTGGAGCAGCGACGGTCAACACGAGATGACCCCAGATAGTAGACCTGGAACAAGCTCTGACTGGGACGCCTGTCAGCCTCGCCACAGAGCACCTCAGGGGACGAGTCTGTAGACATGTCCGGCCCTTTCTGCAAGTAGTGACAACAGTGGTATGTTTGACCCACGGTATATTATACATACATACTATGAGTAGGACTTTGCAATGCAATGGAATGGATAGCTTGCTCACCTATAAATTTACGTGATTATAAATAATATCGCTACTGTCTCACTAGTCTTGCTGGGGGGGGAGGACACTTGAAGGCTGAGTAGAATGAATCTTGGAATCTATCTTGGTTACGTTGAACGAGAAGCAATTAAATTTTAGTTGTAGAGTGGGCGTGTCTCATATATTGCCCAACTAACGATCTTTACCCACCAACACGCTTAAGTAGGGAAACCCCCGTTTACATTCGTAGGATGGGTGTGGTTGATTAGCTTCCTATAATTATAAAAAGGCCTAGTAGACAAGCTAGCTAGCTAGCTAGTTCTATATCGCCATGACAAGTTCGCTAACTCTAAGTGACTACACTAGCCTCACCTCTGACGGGCAGGATTGGGCATGCCCTAGGTGTACTGCTATCAACTCAACAAACAATGTCAACTGTCAAGCTTGTACAGAGGGCAGAAACCCTCACCATGGCAATACAGATAACCTCAAGGAATTGGTGATAGAGCAGGAGAAATGGTTCAGTCAAGCTGCTCCAAAAGTAGAGAGAAGTATAACAGATCGATTTAAAACTTTCCTAGGAGGCTGGACGTGTCCTGTGTGTAAAATAGACCAAAGATTCGGCAATTCTTGTACAACTTGTGGCCATTCCCTCAATCCTGTGAAATCAGTCAAGCCACCAAAGCAGTCGCTAAAATCACAAAAAAGTAGCAGCACAACCTCCTTGGGAAATGTGTTTCAGTCAATCCGAGGTTCATTTATATTCAATAGTAACAAGAAACCTGTCTCAGCCAGTAATCTCAGTACAGACACTCATCTCTATCCATATCCCTCTAGTTCTGTTGACAAACACCGACATACAGGAATGATGGTACTTGTGAGCAAAGACGAACACGGGATTACAGATGAGACAATTTCACTTGAACAAGGAGGTGAAGACTGCCTCCCACATATTCAACCGCGACCAACTAGCATTGACTCTGGGACATACACAATGTCAGATATAACATCTCAAGCCAGCCACTTGGAACCATCAGACAGTCGCTACAACTCTCCCGTTTCCTGCACCGACCTCAGCAAAGAGGCTGCTTGGAAGTGCACGGTTTGCAGCGCCTTTAACAGAGCAGTGATTGGACAGCTCAAGTGTTGCGTGTGTAATATCGGAGATGCACCGCGTGATATTGTACCATTACTGATACAGCAGAAGGAGTATCATCAAGCCATCGAAGTCACCAACAATGAAATATCCCCTCAGCCAGTTCATCGTAATGGACCCACCAACAGCTCTGGGCAGAGTGCTGACAGAAAGAGACGTCGTACAATGTTGCTTCATCTAACTGAAGCTAACAACGAGACTAAGCTACACCGGAGGAGCAGCTGGGGGGATGACTGCACTCCATCACCAGCTAAGAACTGCACTCAACTAATGGAGTGTAAGCGGAGGGAGGAAATAAGCAGAGCCAATGAGAACTATGACAGGATCAGACAACACTACATACGAGTAAGTATAGTTACACAGCCGTGCATTTCACCTAGTTCCCCCAACACTGTGTGCTCTACTATAATGGTAGCTCTTGTTCCCCCAACACTGTGTGCTCTACTATAATGGTAGCTCTTGTTCCCCCAACACTGTGTACTCTACTATAATGGTAGCTCTTGTTCCCCCAACACTGTGTGCTCTACTATAATGGTAGCTCTTGTTCCCCCAACACTGTGTACTCTACTATAATGGTAGCTCTTGTTCCCCCAACACTGTGTGCTCTACTATAATGGTAGCTCTTGTTCCCCCAACACTGTGTACTCTACTATAATGGTAGCTCTTGTTCCCCCAACACTGTGTGCTCTACTATAATGGTAGCTCTTGTTCCCCCAACACTGTGTACTCTACTATAATGGTAGCTCTTGTTCCCCCAACACTGTGTGCTCTACTATAATGGTAGCTCTTGTTCCCCCAACACTGTGTACTCTACTATAATGGTAGCTCTTGTTCCCCCAACACTGTGTGCTCTACTATAATGGTAGCTCTTGTTCCCCCAACACTGTGTACTCTACTATAATGGTAGCTCTTGTTCCCCCAACACTGTGTGCTCTACTATAATGGTAGCTCTTGTTCCCCCAACACTGTGTACTCTACTATAATGGTAGCTCTTGTTCCCCCAACACTGTGTGCTCTACTATAATGGTAGCTCTTGTTCCCCCAACACTGTGTGCTCTACTATAATGGTAGCTCTTGTTCCCCCAACACTGTGTACTCTACTATAATGGTAGCTCTTGTTCCCCCAACACTGTGTGCTCTACTATAATGGTAGCTCTTGTTCCCCCAACACTGTGTACCATTACTGATACAGCAGAAAGGATACCATCAAGCCATCGAAGTCACCAACAATGAAACAAGACTACAAAACCCTTCACATGAAATATCCACACCACAGAATGTCAGCCCTCAGCCAGTTCGTCATGATGTACCCATCAGTAGCTCTAGGCAGTATACCGAGATAAAGAGGAGGAGCAGCTGGGGGGATGACTGCACTCCATCACCAGCTAAGAACTGCACTCAACTAATGGAGTGTAAGCAGAGGAAGTACAGTACCTTTCTGGACCAGCAACTGTTTGAATTACAAGAAAATAATTCTGAGCTTGTGGCTACTAATCAGACGATTGAGAGGCAGCTGGTTGAACAAGAGGAGCAGCTGCAGAGAGCAGAGCCCACTGGTGAGTGGGCTAGTTGCTAGTGATTATCCGATCCAACTAGTACAATGAGCACGCATTGTTAGGTTCAACATTTACATTCTTGATTGTATTTCTATGATCAGTAGATCTTCATTCCTATAAGGTTGAGTATTTAATAATCGCCTTTTTGACCTGTATGTCTGACCAAGCAACAATCTTATCCCCCCTACAGAGATACAGCTGTCAGATATGCTGACTGACCTCCATCAGGTGGTGGGGTGGTTCCTACTGGGCGTCCATCTTGGTGTCCCTCTGTCAGATCTACAGAAGATACGGCATCAGTTCAACGAGAACGTGGATAAATGCAAGATGGAGATGCTTATCACTTATTCCAAACTGAAGGAGCCATCTTGGGTGGATATTGTGGATGCCTTGAGAAGATCAGGAGAACGTGCACTAGCCGTGAGATTGGCACGCAAACATGGTAATGATTGTCACCTGACACACTGGCTGTGCTTAGGTCAATTCAAGTACAGCAATTTACCAAGTTACATGCATTGAAGAGTCTGTTGTATCCCTACGTACCTGTGCAGTTCATGCTATTCACAAATTGTCATGTTTTGCTCCACTAGGGGTGACATTGACGGAGGAGGGCACAGAATCTCAGGAGGAGGAGAGTGTTTCCGTTCTTCTACCAAACGGAACATCTGAGGTCAATACAGTGTTTTTGTAATCACATCTATTACTGCATTAGTATAATTATGAGTAATGCTTGTGGTCTGTACACATGCTATAGTAGTCACCCTACCTTACCTGGTTACTGTAATGAAGAGGTGGCCTGCTAACACAGTTTATTAAGGTATAGAAACGCTCATTATGCCTCGGTACGCATGCGCAAGTATCTGTGTGTGTGTGTGGACTGCTACAGCTGCTCCAGGATGAATAAAGTGCAAGAGTAGTTTCTATAGGCTTCTAGTAATTTGGATTTCAATTTCTGGATTTGCAAAAATGGTTCTCGAGTTATGCCTAGTTTTGCCTACATAGAATTCCATTGCAGAAAAGTGTAGAGCAAAACTTGTCCATGGAGTGTTACTAGTTAGCTCTGCACTAGAACGCTAGCTGCAAGAGTGAGAAGAGAGCTGCACGTTGCAGCAGCCATTAAGACTTTGAAATATTGGCATCCTTTTAGCAACAATCATAGTCAATCATTCGATTTCCCAATCTTTTGCACCTCCCTGCGTTATGCCTACACGCAGCAAATATGTAACATCATCATGTGTGTATTTAATAGCTACATGTAGTAGCTTTGTGTAGCTTTGACTCATCCACCGAGGCATCATGCAGCACCCGAGATGCTTTCATTAACCTGGCTGTATTGTAATTGTAATGCTTATTAGGTGAACACCAATTATAGTACACTGGTGTGTGTGTCATTGTCTATCAAATATTTTGTCTTCATCATACCCTCCCACCTTGCACTGTCACATGACACACAGATGTTGTTATAATATGAGCTAATATACACACTACAGGTTAAGTCGAAACTTGTCAACTGTATCCATTCCAAAGAGAGCAAACTTCAGAACACACTCCAACAGCTTCATCGAGAGCAAGCCACGAAGGAGGATCTGGAGCGAGAGCTAATCCACCTTCGCCACAGCCTTTCATCGATGGATGGAAGCGTAGGTTTCAAACAAAACTGCCAAAAACTGACTCAACAACTGTTTTTGAAAGAGCGCGAGAGAGCTCACTATTCCCTGGTGAGCATGGACCAACAAAACGGAGACAAGAACATACACCGCCACGAGATTGATATGATACTGGTCGAGAAAGATGTGGAAATTTTTTGGATGAAGAGGCGGCTTGAAGAATTAGAAACACAGTTTTTGATAGAAACAGAAGAGTTGAAAGCAAAGCTGATTTTGCTTGAATCTGAGGTGACCATAAAAGATGCTCACATCGTGGAACTGGAGAAATCTAAGAAGGAGCTGAATAACTGCCTAGCCAGCGAGCGGTATTGAGTGGACCTAGTACTGCTATTGTGTGTTCTCTAAATAATGTCAATAATTTTCTAATTTTCATGTAAAAAACTTTGTGTATAAATTTTTACCCACATTCCGCTTGTAGGATGGGCGTGGTTAGCTTAGGTTAGTCTCATGAATCAGCCGCACCTTTGGTGGACACCAAATGATTCTAAAAGCTTAGGTGTATATAAAATCGCACTAGCTAGCTATATGTACAGTATAGTATATAGTATATAGACAAGCTAGCTAGCTCTATATCGCCATGACAAGTTCTCTAACTCTAAGTGACTACACTAGCCTCACCTCTGACGGGCAGGATTGGGCATGCCCTAAGTGTACTACCATCAACTCAACAAACAATGTCAACTGTCAAGCTTGTACAGAGGGCAGAAACCCTCACCATGGCAATACAGATAACCTCAAGGAATTGGTGATAGAGCAGGAGAAATGGTTCAGTCAAGCTGCTCCAAAAGTAGAGAGAAGTATAACAGATCGATTTAAAACTTTGCTAGGAGGCTGGACGTGTCCTATATGCAGTGTGCACCATAGATTCGACAACTCTTGTACTGCTTGTGGTCATTCCCTCGATCCAGTGAAACCAGTCAAGCCACCAAAACAGTCACAGTCGCTAAAATCGCAAAAAAGTATAAGCTTTGGAAATATGTTTCAGTCAATCCGAGGTTCATTCTTCAATGGTAACAAGAAACCTGTCTTAGCCAGTAATCTCAGTACAGACTCTCATCTCTATCCATATCCATATCCCTCTAGCTCTGTTGACAAACACCGACATACAGGAATGATGGTACTTGTGAGCAAAGACGAACATGGGATTACAGATGAGACAATTTCACTTGAACAAGGAGGTGAAGACTGCCTCCCACATATTCAACCACGACCAACTAGCATTGACTCTGGGACATACACAATGTCAGATATAACATCTCAAGCCAGCCACTTGGAACCATCAGACAGTCGCTACAACTCTCCCGTTTCCTGCACCGACCTCAGCAAAGAGGCTGCTTGGAAGTGCACGGTTTGCAGCGCCTTTAACAGAGCAGTGATTGGACAGCTCAAGTGTTACGTGTGTAATATCGGAGATGCACCGCGTGATATTGTACCATTACTGATACAGCAGAAGGAGTATCATCAAGCCATCGAAGTCACCAACAATGAAATATCCCCTCAGCCAGTTCATCGTGATGGACCCACCAACAGCTCTGGGCAGAGTGCTGACAGAAAGAGACGTCCTACAGTGTTGCTTCATCTAACTGAAGCTAACAACGAGACTAAGCTACACCGGAGGAGCAGCTGGGGGGATGACTGCACTCCATCACCAGCTAAGAACTGCACTCAACTAATGGAGTGTAAGCGGAGGGAGGAAACAAGCAGAGCCAATGAGAACTATGACAGGATCAGACAACACTGCATACGAGTAAGTATAGTTACACAGCCGTGCATTTCACCTAGTTCCCCCAACACTGTGTGCTCTACTATAATGGTAGCTCTTGTTCCCCCAACACTGTGTACTCTACTATAATGGTAGCTCTTGTTCCCCCAACACTGTGTGCTCTACTATAATGGTAGCTCTTGTGTATGTTGTCTGAGCATGCTATACAGGTGGAGATATCCTCAAGAGAGGTAGATTACTGCACTGTCTTAATAGTGTTGCCGCTTTGTTTGAAGCTTGTGATATATTGTTTCATGGCTAATAGATCTAGTAGAGATTGTAGTTTCCTCGTGTGTGAGGTACTTTCTTTAGTCCTTTAAAAGGTTGCTGTTTGTAGCAGTGTTTTCCCATATAGTACAGTACAAGTGGCCAACACAGTACACAGTTGTTCCAGTAACTGTAGCTAGTTACATGTACGACTGTCATCATGACACACGTGTACCCTGTCATCATGACACACAGGTGGTTCCAGTACATTCCATTCCAATGGTGAAATGATTGTGTATTGCCATGCAACAGTCCCATAGTGCTGTATCTACATTACCTATTTATTATACACGCACACACAGTCAGTAAGTGGTAAGTACAGCTGGCTGTGGTCGTTGTTGTTCAATATGAGAACCACTTGTAGAGTACAAGTCTAAACCACTTTTGCCCAGCTGGCTAGCCACACTCTAACCACTGCTGTACTTTCTCACTCTCAGTCAAAACAGCATTTCGTGGACCCAGACTTTCCCCCGTGTGACAGATCTCTCTATATAGACCCACGGAAACCAGCCAGCCAATGGGAGGTGGCAAGATGGAGACGACCTCACGAGATACTTGACCCCTTCTCTGATCGTAAGACCCCCTGGAGTGTATTGCGTAACGACCCGGACCCTGGAGATATAGCACAAGGAGTGCTAGGCAACTGCTGGTGAGATCATGTGACCTAGCTCTATTGTGAAGGCCATGGGTAGAGCATGGCCCGCACATGTGCAGTGTGTGTGGTGTGTGTGGTACATGGCTTCAATAGCAGCTAGACTACTGGTCACCATACATATAATGGGTATATTGTGTGTCTCAGGCTTTTCTCATTAGCACAAATGCATTTTTAGTGGCTCTAACTCAGTATTGTATTCCTTGCTTCCATATATACACAGGGTATTGAGTGCTCTGAGTGTGATAGCCTCAGTGCCAGAGCTGGTGGAGAGCATCCTCATGACCAGGGACTACTCACCGGCTGTGGGGGCCTATCAGGTGCGCCTCTGTAAGGATGGTGTCTGGACTACTGTCATTGTGGATGACTCACTACCAGTGTTCAGAAATAAAGAGTTAGTCTTCTCAAAAGTGAGCACATTTGGTATAAAGGTCAATACTTCATAGCTATGACTGGTTTATACGTGTAGCATGTGGGTCCATAGTTACTCAGGTTACTGATAGCATGTAGGCATGTGCCAGGTCACAGGATCAATCTGATGGTTCCAATGATGTGATGCTCTATCATCATAGCATGATGTGGACCATGAATAATCATGTGAAGCCACTGCACATGTGTATGACACTGCACATGCATGTATGACACTGCACATGCATGTATGACACTGCACATGCATGTATGACACTGCACATGCATGTGCAGTGTCATACATGCATGTATGACACTGCACTGCTTATAACGTTATATGTTAACATTGTATGGTATTCATTAATGCAACATTGCTGCTGGTTGTGCTGTTATTCTTTCAAATTTATGAACATGCGGAGGGTTGGTCCTCTGTAACTAACTATACCTCACTAGGCAATGGTGGCTGTGTAACCTACCTTACTAGGCAATGGTGGCTGTGTAACCTACCTTACTAGGCAATGGTGGCTGTGTAACCTACCTTACTAGGCAATGGTGGCTGTGTAACCTACCTTACTAGGCAATGGTGGCTGTGTAACCTACCTTACTAGGCAATGGTGGCTGTGTAACCTACCTTACTAGGCAATGGTGGCTGTGTAACCTACCTTACTAGGCAATGGTGGCTGTGTAACCTACCTTACTAGGCAATGGTGGCTGTGTAACCTACCTTACTAGGCAATGGTGGCTGTGTAACCTACCTTACTAGGCAATGGTGGCTGTGTAACCTACCTTACTAGGCAATGGTGGCTGTGTAACCTACCTTACTAGGCAATGGTGGCTGTGTAACCTACCTTACTAGGCAATGGTGGCTGTGTAACCTACCTTACTAGGCAATGTGGCTGTTGCAGCATGTGACACTCTCAAGAGACAACAGTTTACTGTTCCTTTTTATGGTGAAACATAACAGAGCATAACAGAGCATAACAGGGGCAGTCAAGGTTTACTTTCTTCTTAGCCAAAATAAATAACCCCTGCAAATACTTCACTGATAACGCCACCCACCCACACCACACACACTATATATGCCCACTCCCTCCACACACACACACACTATATATGCCCACCCCCCACACACACACTGCAGGCTCATCACAAGCAGCTGTGGGTGCCACTCATAGAGAAGGCAATAGCTAAACTGTACGGTAGCTATGAGTCCCTCAACTCAGGAAGAGTGCTTGCTGGTCTGTCTCTCCTCACTGGCCTGCCTTGTGAGAAGGTCCACCTCAAGAGTAAGCACACCTCTATATAGCTAGTTGTACCTTGTGAGAAGGTCCACCTCAAGAGTAAGCACACCTCTATATAGCTAGTTGTGCCTTGTGAGAAGGTCCACCTCAAGAGTAAGCACACCTCTATATAGCTAGTTGTGCCTTGTGAGAAGGTCCACCTCAAGAGTAAGCACACCTCTATATATAGCTAGTTGTGCCTTGTGAGAAGGCCCACCTCAAGAGTAAGCACACCTCTATATATAGCTAGTTGTGCCTTGTGAGAAGGTCCACCTCAAGAGTAAGCACACCTCTATATATATATATTATAGTTGTCCACTTAACACTTCAATTCTGACCGTGTGAAGGCTCCCCTCTAGAGATTTTGTGAGTGTTTTGCAAACGTTGTTGTCATAGGGATATTGAAGCTGATATAGATACCTGCTATATATGATAATTATATTGTGCAACAGTAAATAGTCACTTCCAAACACATTCATTGATTATATAAACACATTCACAACAGCTCTGGTACTCCTGAGTGACCTGGTGTAATGCTGGTACTCCTGAGTGACCTGGTGTAATGCTGGTACTCCTGAGTGACCTAGTGTAATGCTGGTACTCCTGAGTGACCTAGTGTACTGCAGTGTGTAACTTGATAGTGTTTACAGCACTAGGAACAATCAAGCTTTCCCAAGCATGAAATGGGATCCTCCAACTGAAGTTTTATTCTGCATATTAATACTGCACACGTTGTTGTGCATGTGTTAGCATTCATTGTTTGTGTCACAGAACAATCAGATGGAGATGAGGAAGTGGATGAAGACCTCATCTGGGCTCAGCTGCTCAGCTTTAAACAGTCAGGGTGAGTGGATAAGACTGTAGTCTGCTAGCTGGTACAAGTGTGTGTGTGTGGGGGGGTATTGCATGCTTTGATCTTGTGATGTGGTCACTACTGATGCCACTGGAGTTCATCAGCTGTTTGCTAACATATTGCCTTGTGTGTGGGTGTGGGTGTGGAGGGTGTGTGTGTGTGTGTGTGTGTGTGTGTGTGTGTGTGTGTGTGTGTGTGTGTGTGTGTGTGTGTGTGTGTGGAGTGGGGGGCTGTAGCTAGTGTTCACTCCAACTATACAATAGTGCCTCTAGAGTGTTCATTTCATACCTCAATGAGCACATGTATCCACACTCTATTGTAATCGTGTCTTCAGATTTCCAATGGGTGCTTCTTGCGGAGGACACAATATATGTAAGGAGGACTACTACAGAGTGGGGTTGGAGCCTAACCACGCCTACTCCATCCTTGATGTCCTCACCCTGGACCTGGAGAGAACTGTCAGGTACTGCCATCATGACCTGTGTATGTCGGGTACTGCAATCATGACCTGTGTATGTCGGGTACTGCAATTATGACCTGTGTACATGTATGTCGGGTACTGCAATCATGACCTGTGTATGTCGGGACCTACAGAAACTGTTCTGCTTATTAGAGTTCAGGGAATCATTTCTGTGTCCGAGTTGATGTGATGAGTGTCTCATACAGTTGATGCAATAATGTGCATACTCAGCAGATTCTTACACCGCTGCCCCTCAGATTGCTGCGTCTGCGTAATCCCTGGGCCAAGGTCTCCTGGACAGGTGATTGGTCGGATGGGGATAGGGTGTGGTCACATTACCCCCGGTTACGAGAGGAGAAGCTACCACTGGGAGGAGAGGTAGGCATCTTCTGGATAGAGATGAGAGACGTGTACAGGTAAGAGTGTGTGTGTGGGTGTGAGTGGGTGGGTGTGTGTGTGGGTGTGAGTGGGTGTGGGTGTGTATCGTGCCCATGTATTGAAATGCCATTGAAATTTGTGCTAGTTGAGCAACTAAATCTAATGGTATCGAAAACATTTTAAGCAATCACTACAGAAACTTAACACGTAGCAGTGACAAGTATACACTGGTCCCATATGAAGCATATGTCCATACCTATTAGCACTCTATTGCTCTGAAATGCATAATCAATTGTCAAACTTTCCCTGCAGATATTTCTGTGAGATAGACGTGTGTCAGTATCGTCCAGAGTGGCGCTCCACTCTGATGCAGAGCACTCTCCCCTCCAGCGCCCCCAACCAACACAGTCTCCTGTCCTTCCATATACCAATGAACACTGAGGTCAATGTCTGTGTGTATCAAGAGGCTCCAAGGTGTGTGGGTGGAGTGGGTGGAGTGAGGGTGGGTGGAGTGAGGGTGGGTGGAGTGGGGGTGGGTGGGGGGTGGGTGGAGTGGAGGGGGTATAATGTTGAGTGGGCCAGTTGTGATTAGCTAGCTACTAATATATCTACTTGAAATACGGATGTCTCATAAAAGTTACAATATTTGCACGTTCTGGCATACCTAGATACAGCATCTGCCTCATATCTTAATTTTGTATTTTATCACTTCCCTCACTGTGCTATGTACCTACGCTACTAATAATGATATTAGAATGCCCTATTGAGAGTCTGCCCCTCCCCTGTACAGAGGTGGCTCAGGTGATGGACACAATCTGTTGGACCTGGCTGCTCTAGTCCTACGCTACCCTATAGCTGAGACCACCTCCTCCTCCATCCCCCTCCCTGTGGCATGCTCTCTAGTGGTGGGCAGTCAGATACAAAGCATCGTCTCTGGATCAGGATTCCTGGAGCCCGGTAGTTATGCTGTGCTGCCATTAGCCTTCAATCATTGGAGACCCCTCGAGGATATTGGGACTGAAGAGAGGGCGGCTTATGTGGGAGGGAGGGTTAAAGAGAGGGCGGCCTCTGATAGAGACTGTGTAGTGTCTGTGTTCAGTTCTCGGATGATATCCTATGATGAGCATGTGATGACACGCCCTGGTTTCCTGGCAGAGTCTCTGTTCTTACTGGCAGCCAATAGCAAGCCAAAGTCTCAGGTGTGTGATATAGGGCAGTATAGTGGTATAGAGTCTCAGGTGTGTGATATAGGGCAGTCTAGTGGTATAGAGTCTCAGGTGTGTGATATAGGGCAGTCTAGTGGTATAGAGTCTCAGGTGTGTGATATAGGGCAGTCTAGTGGTATAGAGTCTCAGGTGTGTGATATAGGGCAGTCTAGTGGTATAGAGTCTCAGGTGTGTGATATAGGGCAGTCTAGTGGGTATAGAGTCTCAGGTGTGTGATATAGGGCAGTCTAGTAGTATAGAGTCTCAGGTGTGTGATATAGGGCAGTCTAGTGGGTATAGAGTCTCAGGTGTGTGATATAGGGCAGTCTAGTGGTATAGAGTCTCAGGTGTGTGATATAGGGCAGTCTAGTGGTATAGAGTCTCAGGTGTGTGATATAGGGCAGTCTAGTGGCCCACTATACTGGGTATAGTATAGAGTGCCTGTACATTTACCTTTCGTGCGTGTACTCAGAGGGGTTTTAGCTTTGGTTTGCAAGTTACTTGCTTGATAGCAATTATTTCAATAATAATCCACAGTCCACACTTTGACCCCTCTGTGCAGCCGTACCCTGGTATGTATGTCTATGAGGTGTGTCTGAGGCATGGTTGCCGCATCATCATGGCCTTCAATCAGAGCCAGCACCTCCACTTCACTGTCAGCTGCAATGCTAGGGAGAGTGCCAACATCCTCTGCACTAGAGGAGCCCTCCACACTACAGACTGTATACCACCCATGCACAGGTGGGCTAACCCCTAGTACACTGTATACCACCCATGCACAGGTGGGCTAGCCCCTAGTACACTGTATACCACCCATGCACAGGTGGGCTAGCCCCTAGTACACTGTATACCACCCATGCACAGGTGGGCTAACCCCTAGTACACTGTATACCACCCATGCACAGGTGGGCTAACCCCTAGTACACTGCATACCACCCATGCACAGGTGGGCTAGCCCCTAGTACACTGCATACCACCCATGCACAGGTAGGCTAGCCCCTAGTACACTGTATACCACCTATGCACAGGTGGCTAGCCCCTAGTACACTGTATACCACCTATGCACAGGTGGCTAGCCCCTAGTACACTGTATACCACCCATGCACAGGTAGGCTAGCCCCTAGTACACTGCATACCACCCATGCACAGGTGGGCTAGCCCCTAGTACACTGCATACCACCCATGCACAGGTGGGCTAGCCCTAGTACACTGCATACCACCCATGCACAGGTGGGCTAGCCCCTAGTACACTGCATACCACCCATGCACAGGTGGGCTAGCCCTAGTACACTGCATACCACCCGTGCACAGGTGGGCTAGCCCTAGTACACTGCATACCACCCATGCACAGGTGGCTAGCCCCTAGTACACTGCATACCACCCATACACAGGTAGCCTATATTATAGCTAGGGACTATATAATTATATAGGGATATTGTATAAGACTAGTTTATCTTCAACAAATGCTTGTACATGTAATTGTGCACAGCAGTGTCCCAGCATTGTACATGCATGTGTAGTGTATAAATTATGTACCTCACTTGACAAAACACTTTCTTAACTTGCTAATACTTATAGAGATGCTTGTTGAATGCATGCATGCGTATTGCGGATTGTCTGTCTACACTGAGTATAACAATGTTCCCTCCCCTCCCCTGCAGACAAGTCTTGTTGGTGCTGACTCAGATGGAGCCCAGTGAACCATACTCCATCTATATGAGGATAGAGTTCCACCAGTCCACACATAACACCAGTGGCACTTGGGGGGCACTACACCAGCCATTGCTCACACCATCCATACACGAACTGCACTCTCCTAGACTGTGTTGACTATAGTGATAACTAGACCTACTATTGTTGTACTTACGTAAATCATTCCTTTTTATTCTCGATTTGTATCAATTGCTATTATTGAGACATTGTTATTATGACATCAGATTTGTAGTAATAAAGACATGAAAGTAATATTATAATTATGACAGCACTCTGCCAGTGTTCAGGTTGCTATGGAAATATTTACGCTCGTATTAGCCTGCTACAATATTAAATAATCGCCTACTAGCTTTTTCAGTTCTCAACATGCACATGCATTAATTTTACAGACAGCTAATTATTGTAGAAAATTGGTCCTATATATCTAATTCTATGGTACATGTACGTCACGCACACACAGTGTGCAGGCAGAGTTAACTGCACATAGACCCAATCGCTCTCTTTCTTCAATGTTCAGAGAACGAAGCTTGTTCGAGCAGAGCTTACAGTCCACAGTGGGGTTGTCCAGAGCTTGTAGCAGATCATGGATGGTAGCACTGCCTGTGTTAATCCAGGCCCAGAGGACCTCCTGTAGTCGGTCCCCATCATTGCGATAGGATTGGTTGTGTTGAATTTCCTTGATATCAGGCATACCCAGTCTCAGAGCACCAGCTAGGGAGTTCCAACTTGTGCGGACCTCCCAGAGATGCTCCTTCAAAGGTTGCAAGTGATCCTTCGTTAGGACCAAACCAGCTCCTGCATGCATGTGCATAGTGCATGTAAATTAGTGCATGCATGCATATGCAGTTGAAGAAAATATGCATATTAATTTTAGGGTATATGTATAATTATTTAGGGTTAGTATACTTATAGATTGGTTGGTCCCAGGACGCTGAGCCGGAGATTTTACCTGCATAATTATTCATATTATAAATTTGACGTTATTTGTGCTGCTTGCAGTGCATACTCAATCATTAAATTCAAATGTTCACTCACTTTTAACAGAGGAAGGGTGATGCAGAAGTGGTCACCAGTGCTAGGTTCAAACTGGACTTTAACAAACGAAGGACCCGTTACTCCTCCAGTCGCAGAGAGAACAGTTATTTGAAAAGATGGCGGATACATACGATGTGTCACCTCAAGCATGAGCTGTCTGGGATCTTTACTCCATAGATCAATCGATTTAACTTTCATTTTCTGTGGGATTGGTTCTTACAACAAACTGAACACACGTGAACACTCACCTTTGTTCCATCGAGATCAGCATTGTTTATATAGGCCACCCATCCACAAGCACTGCTCTCTTCACCAACAAGGGATGCTTGTATGGAGCCTTCAGATTTGTCAACTGCAAATAATTCTATGCTCCTGTCGATAAGTTTGTAGTCTGGAAACTGCTGCGTAATTGCCTGATGAAGAGAACCATAAAAAAGTAAATTCTACAGCAATTAGCATTAAAGCCACACACGTACCTCCAAACAGGGAGCCATGAAGTATGTGACACCGAGAATGAATGTGAACTCTGGAGAGTTCATTGCATCATGAGATGGGACCATGGGACAGATGCAACAGCCTACTTGGTACGCATACTCCTGCCTGCCTGCATCCATACGGAGAGCAACAAAGCAAAAATGTGATAGTGAAAAGGTGGCAAAACATTTGTTGTTTCGAGTGTGAAGTTCAACTTCACAATCTTCAGCAATATCACAAAACTTGTACTCGCCAGTCAGAAGATCACTAACATGACTTGCTTTCATGACCCGGGCACAGAACTTCTCTCCTCTTATAATGTGTGGTAGTGTAACCCTCACAGGTTTGTGAAGTTGAGTTTTATTATTTGGTTCCAGTACCAGTATTGGAGAAATTGGTGCTGAAGGAAACTGAAACGGTCTGTACAGAGTCATACCAATGTTGAGAGATAGATCTTCTGATACTGCTTCCTCAGGCACGTCAATATGGAGCCCCAGTCTGTCGTCATGGTAGGTTGCACCCTTGGATGTGATGTCAAGTTGCACAGAGGGCTTAATGAACTCAATATCTGCATGTATCATAGACATAGAGAATTAATGATTCGTGTATGCACACAGGATGATGTTTACCTCTTAAAGAAAGTGATGGCTGCTGCATTGTAGCAGAAGGCTGAGGTGAGTCAGCAGCAGACTGAGGAACATGTACAGACAATGATGCTATGGGCTAGGATCACAGCTATATATAAGAGAGTGATCAACTCACCTTAGAGAATAGGTCATACAGGTGGTCCTCCTTTTTGAATTCTTTAGTTGTGGTTGACGATGTGATTGTGGGATGTTCCTACACATGGGGATATCATGCCATGAGCACCAGAACAAAGTCATTATAAAATTAACAACCGTACTGGATGGTGGGTGTGGTAGAATGGTTCAACGAGATTTGTTAAAACAGTCATCGTCTTTAGTTCACATTTGATATTGTACTCCTTATCAGTATCTGTTTCAAGTCCCTCGATCTCTTTCACTAAATCATCTTCTAATTTTTCAATAGTTAAATTTAGGACATTCTTTCTCTGAATGCATGCCATTGCAAACTCTTTCAAATGACCCTCAATCAATCTATCGGCAATATTTAGATTTTAAAGGCCTTGATTGTGTATTAGCATTTCACACAAAGATTTAGCGACTTCATTGATTAGGTCGAGTTCTTGTAAAGAAGCTTCACTACAGTCTAGCGTGTTTAACGTTGTGTTTTCATGTAAGCTTTCAAATAGTTTTGTCCATCCCCGAATGCTTAATCTGTGGTTGATTGTTAGTTCCATCAACGAGCAATTTTGTGACAGAGCGTCAGCAATACAACCAACCAAGTCATCATTGGTCTCATACCAATGACCTATTTTTAGAACAGCCAGTGTTTTGTTGCTGATGAGTAGACGTTTCAAAGCTGTGCAACACTCCTCTCCATGCAATATATTATCACTGACGTCTAGTGTGGTGATACATGATGAACAAAGACCATTGAAAAGTTCTGTCCAACCTTTCTTTACTGTATACTTATCTTTGAGAATAAGTTCTCTCAAAGGAGAGTCCTTCGTAAAAGTAATTCCCTTAAACGTTTCATCCGTTAAACCACACCGGTGAACTCTCAAAACAGTTAGCACTTTACTTCCATGAATGTACTCTTTAAAGGCTAAAGATCCCTCATTTCCAAGTCCTTCACTGTCGTAAAGCTTTGATAATTCTAAAGTGGTGACGGAAGTTGATGGGAGTGTTTGAAACAACAATGTTGCCATCTTGCCAGTAGTCTTGATACTGAGTTCTCTCAGGCTTTGATTATCTGATAGAGCATGAAAGAAACTTTCTGAATTGTCACTTAGTTTGACTTTCAAGACTCGTAGCTGCTTGCATGTTTTGACTATCTCTGAAAGTTGTCTCACACGTTCTTCAGTCAAAGTATATCCTAAACTTAGCTCAGAAAGGTTTTGAGACCTCACTGTAAGTAGTGAATTGATGTAGCTGCTGTCTCCCCAACTAGAGTCTTTTAACTTGAGTGCCACAGTTGGATTGAGTAAGAGTCTATCCTCAAATTGTTTGATAGATGTGTCATTCAGTTCACATGTGTCCAGTTTCAGTGTTTGCAAACTATTGGTTTTCTTAAGCATATCTTGAAATTCCCCAGCACATTTTGTGAGCTTCTCATTAGAAAGATTGGCTAATGTTAAACTAGTTACCGTTTTGCTATTTCCTATTGACCTAAGTAGAGCCTTGGACACGAATGATTTAGTGGTAACAGTTACTCCATGTAGTTCCGATGGCAAATTTTCTAGCAAGGGCATAAATAGATGCTCTGAGTCATCATCTTGTATGTACTTGTCAGGTGACTCAATATCAACATGAACTAGTTTGTCTTTGTGTACTGACATTGCTAATTTAACCTTCTCAGATGTTGAAATGTGAGCACGTACATTCACTGGCAAGTTATTTCGTAAGTGTATTAGACCCTCGAGGCTTATTGTGTTTCCATGTAAACGCAAGGTACGCAGGTTTCTCTTGTTTTGCAAAGATGCCATTAGTGTTGTAATATCGTATAAATGGAACTGGCTCTTGTGAATTTGAAGGTGTTGTATATACTTGCTATTTTTGATGACATTGCAAACACTTTCCCAAGCCTCGTTTCCAGAGCCAGAACAATCCGGGCAATCGTCAAAAGCTTTGGGGCCAGCCAGTGACAGTCGTTTCAAAACTTCAAGTCGAATAACCTCAAAAAATTTGGTAAGAATTCCTGAGCAAATTTTTGAATGTGTGGGAACGATCATCTCTCTATTTGATAGCACTGTTTGATTGTGATCTGTAGAGTGTCGACCAAAATATAAATACCTTAATCCTTTCACAAATACATCTCCTAACTCGGGGAACTCAGTGCATGATTCATAGTGTGGGATACTAATGCTGTCCACCTTCGACTCTACTGATAATAGTGGCATCAATACATGTAAATCCTCAGCCTTGATATTGTTGGAAGTGACATCTAATTGTTTAGTTAAGCACAATACTGGAATGTCTCTTTGTGAATGTTCCTTTGTAATTATTGTCTTGAAGCGGTCATTATTAAGACTGCACTGAGACAAGTTTATCTCATCCCACACGTGATCTTTGGGAGTTAGGGCGAGAAAGTTGGCCAAGACAAGGCAGTCGAACTGAGAGAGACTGTGCTCTGACAAGTTGAGTGAATTGGTCACCAGACAGGGCAAGAGCCAGTTGTGTGTTGTTTGTCGGCTTTCATATTGAAGATGGGCTAGGAACAAGAAACGAGATATCTCTTGTTTTCGCAGATCTTTTGTTTTGGTTTTGTATTTATGCTCCACACCAGGGTCTATTGATTTCGGAGCTGGGAAGGCTTGTTCAATGGGAAGAAAATCAAGTTGAGTCAATCCAGAGAGAAAGAGTAAAGTCATTCTAAATCTATCATCACCAATTTTAGATGTAATAAACTCTAGTTTGTCTTTGTTGCTCTTTGTTAGTGCGAGATGTCTGGCTGCTAGAAACTCTTGAATGGTTAAATTAAGGAAATGATAATAATGAGCCTCCAATACTCCCGTACACTTTATTAGGTTTAGCAGTCCCAGTGACAAAGCACCTCTTTCTTTGGTGACTTCTGTATGTTTAAAGATCAGTTTGTCTTGAGTCATTCCTGTGAATGCAGTTTCTGATAGGCAGTCTAGACATTTGATAACTTGATGTGGCAATTTCTTTATAGTATTAGCATGTTCTATCTCTTCATTGTCAATTTCATGCTCTTGTTCTTGAAATATTTTGTTCTTGTAGTGTTTGAGTGTGTACAGAATGAATACCTCATAGAGTTGTGTGAGTGTGTCGGGTAAGGTATCTTGTTGCTGGTAGACATACAGTACAATCCTGCAGTTTAGAGGGATATAGCATAGGGAGACAATATCCAACCTCTCTTTCAGCATCTGTATTAGCTTCTTTGCTTTTGTCTTATCTGTAACGTTTTGCTTAATACAATGTTCAATATCTTTTTTCTTGAATCCTAATACTTCAATATGTCGATTGACACGGTTGATTACCTGTAGTGGGCCTGAGGCGTATGAGTGTGATGTAACCAGCACAGAACAGTTGTGTAGGTAATTCCCTCGAATTATATTCCAGAAAATAGTATTCTTATCAGATCGTTGCTTGCTACTCAGGTCGTCAAAACCATCAAAGATGAACATAACTCCCGAACCAGACGTGCTCTTGATGTGATCGAGGATTTCCTCTCTTTCATGTTGCTTAAAGTCATCAGTTTTTATTAGGTCAGAGAGTGAGGCAGCTGTGTGATCTCTTAGTTCCCTTAGTGGTTTGAGGATAACAATGTGGTGGTCCTTGATGAGCTTCCCTTGTGCCCAATCAATGCATATCTTCCTGCTGAGTGTGGTTTTGCCTACTCCTGGGGCTCCGTCCATTACAACAGTGTACCTGTTTGGTGCAGCTATTTCGGAATCACCACTTAAAGGCTCGAAGACCTGTTCTAGCGTAATCGCTTTCTTTCTCTCAACAATATTGTCCACATTACCAGTAGCGTAATCATACTGGATTGATGGTTGGTGTTTAGCTTGAGTTAAGCGAATGTGTTTCTTTCTCTCTATTAGAGCTAGTTTTGTAAACTTCTCTTTCAATGGTGGTGGCCAATCGTCTGAAAAAGGTGACATCTGTTTGTACCTGTCTTTGAGGAAGCTGGTGTACCTCACAACACATTCTGGAGTGGGGTCACTGCTAGGCTGTGAGCTACTTGTTGATAGGCTTTGTTTCGAGGCCATTTCTTGTATTTTATCAGCCAATGTGTTCATTTGAACAGTAGTTTGTCTTAAAGCTTGGTCTATTTCTGCCCATGTCAATCTTCTGATAGCATGTCGTTTGTCTAGGGCTTTCCTTAAGCAGGTTTCACACTCTTTATTATCGTGTTCTATGATATTGAGGGTACCTGTATCAAGGCCCAGTGCTAGGCCTAGGTTGTACCATTTTGGACTGGCTTTATAAAGCGTTCTGTAGACATCTGAAAAAGGTGACATCTGTTTGTACCTGTCTTTGAGGAAGCTGGTGTACCTCACAACACATTCTGGAGTGGGGTCACTGCTAGGCTGTGAGCTACTTGTTGATAGGCTTTTTGTGGATATCTTTTCTTGTATTTTGTCAGCCAATGTGTTCATTTGAACAGTATAGGTTGTCTTAAAGCTTTGTCTATTTCTGTATGTGATAACTTTGTGGTGTTATCTCGTTGTTTTAGGACTTCCCTTAAACAGGTTTTGCATTTCTTGTGTTCAATGTCAATGCTATCGAGTGTACCTGCATCAAGGCCCAGTGCTAGGCCTAGGTTGTACCATTTTGAACGGGCTTCGTAAAGTTCAGTGTACATTTCGTTGAGGTCTAAAAATTGGTTACTACATGTAGCTGGTGTTGTTTGACTTGAACTTGCTATAGAATGTTGTTGGCTTGTGTGATGATCAGTCTCACAATATTCACCATCAGATATCAGTGAGTTATCACTTTCATACTGCTGTATACATGTATCACTATCATCACTCTTGTACTGACGTGAGCTACCTGCCAACTGTTGAGGGATATTAAATGGTGGTGGCCTATTGTCTGACATCTGTTTGTACCTGTCTTTGAGGAAGCTGGTATACCTCACAACACATTCTGGAGTGGGGTCACTGCTAGGATGTGAGATACTTGTTGATAAGCTTTTTGTCAAGATCATTTGTATTTCGTCAGCCAATGTGTTCATTTCAACAGTAGGTTGTCTTAAAGCTTGGTCTATTTCTGCCCATGTCAATCTTCTGATAGCATATCGTTGGTTTAGGGCTTTCCTTAAGCAGTTTTCACACTCTTTATTATTGTGTTCTATGATATTGAGGGTACCTGCATCAAGGCCCAGTGCTAGGCCTAGGTTGTACCATTTTGGGCTGGCTTGATAAAGTGTTCTGTAGACATCACTGAAGTCTAAGTATTGACTACCAGCTGGTGTTGTCTGACTTGAACTTGCTATAGTGCTTCTGGTTCCGGTAGACAACGGATATATGGATGCAGCCGATATAGAATTGAGCTGTTGAGGGCTATTGAAACACACCCTTTTAGCTGGTGGAGTACCCAGACAGTCATAAACTTGAGGACTAGCCTCTATTTGTTCAGTGCTAGCGCTAATGGACGATTGGAAATGAGCACTTGACTGTGAATGAGTGCTAGTAGTCATCTGAGTGGTATCTGAAACAGTGATACATTGTTCTGTTCTGGTGTGAGAGGAGTGTGGGCCGTAAACAGTTGGTGGCCAACTAGTGTGTTGAGCTGACGGACTGTGACTGCTCACTCCTGTAATACTCATGTGCAATTGATCTTTGGAGGCCATACTGTCAGCTTTTATAAGAGATGTAGATAGCAATAGTTCTTTGTCTACATACAATTCCAATAGATTGAGAGTTTTGAGAGATGCGTCATCTATTTCTTGAGCACATTCTATTAATATGTAAGCAAGGTCTGTATGTAGCAAGCAAGTTACTACAATACAACTCTGACTGATTTCCCTGAGGAAAATGCAAGTTTTGAAAGTGAAAATGCTTTTCCCAAGTTGGCTCTAGCTTTCTCCAAGTCCTCCAAAGTACACTTGTGGATATCATAGTCTAACTTCATCTTCACTCTCACATATTCTGGTGGAGGCTCGATGCAGCCAGACAAGTGAGGGAGGATATCAACAACCTTTGTATCCTTCCGAAATTTCTCCATGAGTAATGAATACTGAGTCATTGCGTGCTTTAGCTCAGGAGTGCCAAAGCAATTTATTATATGCTCCAGAAGGCTAAAGTCGATGAAGCTGAGGTAAAGGCTAAGGTAATAAAAGATATCGTCAATGGTTTCTGCTCTTTTAAAAACAATATACTTTTCTTCAAGATATTGTTTGTGTTCAGCCTTTATTGAGCAAGACATTCTTGGCAGTGATCGCCTGAATGCCTGTACAGTAACTCCTGATTTAATCAGCTCAGACTGAGCTGATTCTTGTAAACTGTTAAACTGTTCCTCCAGCTTCCTTACCTCTTCAGCCAAGATTATTCCTACGTATACATAATAATCATTCTAACAAAGCCAATATATCGTCTACACACACCACACACTAACGAGAGGATGTACACTACATGCTATGTATAAGCAAATATTCCTGTTATAGTGATGAGCTCAACTGCAATGCTATTGAGAGGGACATTCACAAATTATAGCTATAGCTATACCTAGCTACATTGGGGTAAAAGCATTTATCTGCAATTAAAGTGTATGTTTAAGCATGCACTTGTTGACAATCTCACCTTCGCCTTTAGCCTCCTTCACAAGGCCTCTCTTCGAGGAAGAGCGGCCTGGGATCGAGGCTACTTCGCCTTCAGAATGTGAGGAATCAGAATCTGTGTCTGTTGTATCTAACTCACTGAGTGATGAGTGCACTTCTTTGGCTATAAGAAGACCAGGGTTAGTAACAAAGAGAGCTAAAGTGATGTGAGGCAACTCACCAGTTGTACACAGCTTCTCCGCCAAAACTAACTCATCCAGCTCCATAAATATGTTGACCAGATCTCCAATAGTTTTGTGCGGACGTCCATCTGACCAAAACTTGAGCGCTTTGACCACACCCATCTCATGTCCCTTTAAAAATACACAATCCCTCACGTCTGCTTTCTGTGCCTCGCTGAGCTTCAATCCGGGTGACCCTACAAATTTCTCCCAACCATCAAACTCCTTAGCTATTCTCCTCAAGACATTGTCATCTATCCTGCACTCCAACTGCAGCTCTGTTATCCCTGTCTCTAGTTTCAGGCGGTCAATACTCACAGCCATGTTAAATTGTGAGCATCGCAGGGGGGCTTGTTGTTCTTGTAGATTTGCTTGTAAGATTTACAAGTCTTGTAGATGTATATTAGATGGGCGTGCCCGTCCCCAGCCATAAAATGGGGGGACTTTCCCCAGGCATGATGGGCTGGGCTTCCATTACCTACATGTAGCTACTGGTAATTAACTGTACTCAATTCAGCTACACAGCTGTGCTGTTGAAGGAGAATGGACTTGACTGGGTTTCTGTTTGGCAATGTCAATAAACAAGGACAACTGGAAAATGAGGAGGTCCTGGACAGGGTGAGGTTGTGTGTTGTGTAATTATGTGTGTTTAATAATACAATATTAATGGAGGATTGGCTAGTAATATGACTCTGGAAGTGTTGAATTAGGGGTGGTTTGTTATGAATGTGTCGTATTGTTCACACAGGATGCTGTTGCTCATCTCTCTCGACTGGGTGTGATTGGTGAGGACGTGGGTGGTCTTGTGGGCGGTAGTGAGGGTGGTGTGGGCGGTGAGGGTGGTGTCCAGGGTGGTGACTCCAGTGAGGGTGTGGGGGACATGGCCGAGGGGAGCACCTCTGCTCAGGACTTCTCAGAAATAGACGAGGTAAGTCATGTCAGTCAATATGTTAAATCCACCACTGGGTAAAAGAGTAAACTCCATACTCAAGCTATGTAATGGCAGCTGAAAGAGTCCCAAACCATTGATTAAATAGAGGGAGGGGTGTAGTTGAACATATTATTTCAAAGCCATAACTATAGCGACGTTTATCCAATGTTAAAAGAGCTTAGAAAGATACTTTTATTGTTGACCACTTGAACGTGTGCTCATTCTCTACCTCAACAGTTGGCTGTAGATGAGTCTCACCCACCCACCACACCCACACCCACGCCCACTCCTACACCCTCAGACTACTACCAGAAAGGGATGGAGTTTGCTACATCTCGAGTCTCCTCAGCACCACAAGACGATTACGATGATTACGATGAAACCACACCCCCTCCACCCTCCCTAGACTCAGGCTATTGCAGTCAATCCACCAGCTCTTCACTAGAGCTCAGTCAACCTGACCAACCACTAACAGCACTAGCACAACCCTCCACCAACCAAGAGTCCGTCACTACACCAGCCATTGATACAGTCACCATGGACACCACACCAGCCATTGATACTGTCACTCCTAGGGACACTACACCAGCCATTGATACTGTCACTCCTATGGACACCACACCAGCGGATGATGGCTCTAATACAGGGGACTCTGCCATCCCTGCTCTGATACCAGAGGACATGTCAATTGAAGAACTACACGCTAAAGTTATGAAAATGTTTCCAGGGTTCAAACCAGACGGTATATTGAGGTTCTCTAGTCTACTAGGCCCAGGCAAGAAGTCATCACTGCCACAAGTGTGGAAAGGTGTTCAGAAGCCCAAGAAGAGGTCTGGACAGAGGGGAGAGCTGAGGCTGGACATTGACTGGGTACCCCCTCCAGAGATGATCATGGAGAGTGATGAGGTGGGCGGGTGTGTGCAGTGTGGAGTGGGTGTACTGTATAGCATGTTGAAGTTATTATTGATTGTCTTAAGGCAATTAATGTAGCCCCATTATACTTTCGATTGAATACCTATCTTTCCTACAGGTTGCTTTTCTCTCGTCTGCCCCTCCCCCCTCCCAGACCCCCCCCTCTGTGTCTGGTAGGCGTGGCAAGCAGGGTAAACCCCCTGTGGACCCAGAGACGAGGGGCTGGCGTCACGGACCAGCCAAGGTATGGTATGATATGCTGGGACTACCAGAGGATGGAGCTGGACTAGATTATGGCTTCAGGATGAAGGTGTGTACAGTATGAACTACAGTAGAACCTCCATTATCCGGCCCTCCATTATCCGGCTCTCCATTATCCGGAACCTCCATTATCCGGCTTGGCAGTTTTCTTTTTATAAGATTAAATAATTCAGAAAATGGGCGTGTCCCTCAAATGCGCATGCGCGTTGCAGCTGTTACCATGGAGACATGCCTGCTTATCTTCTGCGCATGCGCAGACAACCATGTGGCACTGCTGTTTATCAATAAAGTGGGTGGATCAAGGTGTGGTTTATATATTCGATTATCCGGCATATTCACTTATCCGGCCTGCTTCTGGAACCAAGGTGTCCGGATAATCGAGGTTCTACTGTAGTGCCCTCACTTATAAGCTAAGTATTGCCTGAGCAGGCAAATGAACAATCTTCCTATTAAAAACATACACCAGTGTACTGTACAGTACTAGCTTTAATTTCACTATGTGTGTCAGTGTGTCAGTGTGGAGTGGTTTGGTTGATTGTGTAACTGTTTCCTTGTACAGACTACGCAGTCTCCACCAGGGTCAGAGGACGAGGGGAATCCCCCATCCCTGGAGGGAAATCCCCTGCTACAAGAAGGGGCTCCCCCTGACGACGCCTTCCTTATGATCACTCAGCACTCATGGGAGAATGATGTTCTCTGGGACGTCCCCTACACCCCCGCACCTGCCATATCTGGAGCTGGTAATTAGCACACTTGTATTCCTGTGTGGAGGGAGGATACTTGTATCCCTGTGTGGAGGGAGGATACTTGTATTTTGCTATCTAATTATAAGAGATCATGTATTCTCCTTCAGGTGGTATATGGCGAACGTTGGGCGAGTCTGTCTCTCGTCACCATGGCAATACCGAGGCCACACCTACAAGCTCCACCCACTCCATGTTCCCGATAGAAAACTATGAGTTAGTATACAATCGATGGGAGGATCATGTGATCTGGGACAGTGATGCAGTGACCACCATTCCACCACCATCCTTGCCGAGGATTGACCCCAATGACCCCAACTTCATACTGGGTCTACCAGACGAACCTAGTCCACCACCCACGGCCGAGAAGGAGTCAAAGAAGGTAGGAAAAGATGAGCGGAAGTCTATAATTATTAATAAATTAATGGTAAATCACTTATTGATTAATTACTGTGTAGGAGGGTAGGAAGACCTTTAAGTCCACCCACCTTCGCTCTGGCCACGCCCACAATGCCACACCCCCAACACTACTCGGTATCAAGAAAGACATGTTCAACCTCTCCAATGATGAGTACTACAACCCCCGCCATGTTGGATCCTCGTCCCTGCTAGGGTTTGAGAGTACAGTGGTGCAACACTCCATACCAGCCCTGGACCTGCACTTGCCATGGTTCCCACCTCACCTCAGCTCTTCAACACTGAGGCACTTTCATAGACCTCAGCTGAGGATCAGGTGCCCCTCACGAGATAATACCACTGGCTTCTATACCATCTCAGAGCTGCGGAAGCACAGCATCAAGAAGACAAAGGTACGTATGTGGGTGTGTGATGTGTGGGTGTGGGTGTGTGGTGTGTGTGATGTGTGAGTGTGTGTGTGTGTCTGGAGAAATGTTGTGTCAATAGTCTACTTACTGAATTTGTTCACTCTATTATAGTAAAGCTCTGGACACCTTTAACAAAATAGTAGTAAAAAGTTCTGGTTGATGTTTCATTGTAACTGTAGCTAGCTATAAATTATCCGTGTACATGTGTGTAATGACATCACCACGTACTGACCCCGCCCCCTCATTCCCTAGGAGAGGGAGAAGGAACGGATAGCATCCGGGGGCGGTGAGGTGTTCTTCATGCGTGACCCCTGTGACCTTAGTGTGTGTGACGGTGGGCTAGTACTGGCAGAGGCCTCGGAACAACACCCCCCTCTCGTTAACAACATCGGCATGGCAACCAAGATCAAGAACTACTATCGAAGGAACGAGGTAAAACTGAAAAGTTGTTTATGCTTAAGTTTAAGGATGCATAAAGCCTTTGCTTTGTAAGCGCATCTTATACTAGGTTGGATGACAGCTTCTAGTGAGTATGTACTGTACTTCAGTAGAGCCTTTCAATATCACTTTTATGACTTTTTGGTACTTGGAAATTCTACTAATAGCATTTTTGTAGACATTCTTGTCATGTCATGTGATTATTCCCTGCACATGTACAGCGTCAAGTCAAGAGTCAGGCACCAGATCTCAAATATGGGGAAACTGCTTATATTCAAAACTCCTCCTACTTCCTGGGTCAGCTCGGTCATGGGCAAACCCTCCAGAGCTTTGAGAACAACCTGTATCGCACACCCCTCTATAGCCACACCCCCTTTCCCACTGACTTCCTACTCATTGTGTCAGGTGACAAGGTGTACATACGTGAGATAGACGCACTGTTCCTGCAAGGTCAGCAGTGCCCCAAGGTGGAGGTGCCTGCCCCCAACTCAAAGTCATCCACTGCCTTCCAGAAAGATCTCCTCCAGGTATGTGTAATGTTGCCATGGAGAGCAGTTATATCAATACCAGGAATGTACATAGCAAAATATTAGGGACACCAGTCACACCAGGAGTTTAATCTCTAACAAAGAAATAGTTACAAAGCCGACTATAACACAGTCACACTATACACATGCACAATGTGCGTTTATTACATTAAGCATATAACTATATTCATCTCCTGCCTCTATTCTTAGTTCTTTAATTATCTCCTTCTATAATTATATTTCAACCGCGGCCTCAGGTACACCTTTATCGGCTCTTCCGTGAGAACGACGAGAGGCCCAAGAGAATCAAAATGGACGCCATTCGCAAGTTCTTCCCAGCCTCCACCATCAGTGAGAGTGTCATCCGCAAGGTCCTCAAAACTTGTGCAGACTTCAAAAGAGGTACATATACACACACAGTCATGTAGATATCAGTTCTTACTTTTATGGAAAGTGTGGGTGAATTTTTTCTTATTTTCAGAGCTAACTCTGATGGTGGTCCATAATTTGTGTTGGGAGCGTTCAAATTAAAAGCTGAAAGATCAGTAGCTGTTTGGTAGCATTCCAATATGGTGTGCTCAGCTATTTCCTTTTGGGCCAAATATTTTATTTTCAGTTTTTGAAATAAAACAGAGAGGCATTAAGGTAACGAATAACCCCTCCCCCCCACAGAGGGCTATGAGACTGGTGGGTGGTGGGTGTTGAGAGGGGACTTCAGACTTCCCCTAGAGGAGGAGCTACGGTCTCAGATCACACCTGAACAGATGTGTGCTTACAACAGCATGCTGGTGGCAGAGGCGCGGCTTCACGAGGCTGGGTACAGAGGAAGGACCCTCTTCGTTATAGAGGAGGAAGAAGAAGAGACTAGCACCAAGATTGATGATGAGGTGAGGCATGTTACCACGGTGATGTTAGGAGGTCTTATAGTCACAGTAGATGCTGAATTATAATACATTTCTGTGAATAAGTTTTTAGTTGTGGAAACATACATGAAGCATTTCTTGAAAGTGTACAGTGTAGCTGTTGAGGTACTTGTTTCAATGGGCTTACTACATATCAGACTAGAATTAATGTTGTACTCTTGTTACAAGACCCCCCCCCTACTAGTTGCGCTGTGCTCCCTGGAACTCCACCCATCATTTCATCAACGCCTCCAAGGGCAAGTACCAGTTGTCAGTGAATGGACCAGCGGACCCTACTGGGTGTGGGGAAGGATTCTCCTACACCCGCCTCAACCCAAGGGTACGTGGTGTGTGGTGTGGGTGGGTGTGTGGGTGTGTGGGTGTGTGGGAGGAGGGTACGTGGTGTGGGAGGAGGGGTAGTTGAACATCTTGCAGCCATAACTTTAGTATCATTGACCATGATGTGTTTAAATACAAGATTTGGTTGGGACCATAATTTATCATTTATCGCCTTTGGACTATTGTCCTAGGTACATTATTATCTATTGTACTTTCATTGCTTGTATGTTATTTCAATGAAAGATATTCCCTCCTCCATGGTATTAGGCCAAAATTAAACAATTGAGAGACGAGGATCGAGCATAGTCGAGCAGGCACTGCATTGGTTATTGCTTGTAATCGTATGATGTGCTTAGATCAGAAATTTGACCCTTTGCTGTCTAACTACCGTAGAAACTGGATTATTAGCGCTTACTCGACTATAAGACTATCTTTATTTTAAGCGCATGCTCAACTGCAGGCTTTTTATACTCGAATTGAAGCGCTTTTCCAATTATGCGACGGTTATTAGTGACATTTTAGAATTGACATTTTGTTTATCTATGAGCTAGTTAGCTTGTACAGTGCATGATAGCTATATAGCTGGTGATATCCGGACTCTCTGGGCATGCTGTTACCTTGTCTGATCATGCTGAGACATGGATGAGGTCCTTTTATTCCAAGTTCCTGGTCAATATGAATGTTTTTATAATATGAATTTCAATGATGTAAATGAACTGCAACATAATAGTATGATATAGATCCAGTTAGGGTTGCCTGCTTTCCTTGCTTGCTCACTTTCTAGCCAGCTTGCGAGTCAGCACTCGTCACGGAGACATCCGGTTGCTGGGTGGGGCTCAAAATGACTGCATTATAGGTGCATTCTCGATTATAAGCGTATAGAGCTCTGCTATTGACCCCAAAAGCGCATGCGCTAATAATCCAGTTTCTACGGTACATATATTTACTTCGTTCTGGCAAGAATCGAGTGTCAGTACTAGTGCTATTTTATTTATCAACGCTCGCAAAGTTCACATATTTTTGATGCTCACTTTCCTAGTCAGCAGTGCTATTGCTAGCGCCTTGTTAGTGAGTCTGACAGAATGCTCCTGTGTACAGTCTATTGGAACTCGTGACTATAGTTACATGTATAGATAATGACATTTTTGTTGCTAAGGAACAACCACCACAATGTAAGGTATTCCGTGGTATTGTAACCATAGTTACTAATGATGCATGTGGTCCGTGAATATCTACTCTGCACATGATCACACACACACAACAAGCACATCATCACCCCATATCTTTTCTAGCCTAGCTTTAATAAACTGTACACCTATACTTTGCTATTAACAAGCACTAGCTATGGCTGAGAGACAAGACCGTGAACAAGAGTACATATTCAGAAATGTTCAACTCTTCAAGAATGATACCCTTGGTACTGGCTCCTACGGGGCAGTGTGTAAAGCCAAGTGTGACCAGCTACTCTGTGCTGCCAAGCTACTCTATCCAGTGCTCTTCCAAATAGCTGTTCCAGATCCTGGCAAAGAACACAGACACCCGTTTAGAAGATTCGAAACAGAGTGTGCATTTCTGAGTCGTATCAACCACCCCAACATTGTACAGTACTTGGGGACCTATCGCGATCCTGACACAAATGCACCAGTTCTTCTCATGGAGCTCATGGACGAGAGTCTGACACACTTCCTGGAGTCATCACCTGGAGACATTCCCTACCACATCCAAGTCAACCTCTCCTATGACATAGCTCAAGCACTTGCCTTTCTCCACTCCAATGGGATCATCCATCGCGACCTCTCCAGCAACAATGTCCTACTCATTGCAGGCACTCGAGCCAAAGTCACCGATTTCGGAATGTCCAAATTCAGAGACATAAATGTCAGCCGACTAGCCACAATGACCACATGCCCGGGAACACCAGCCTTCATGTCTCCCGAGGCACTAAACGAACCACCAGTGTACACAGAGAAACTAGACAACTTCTCATTTGGTGTGCTTCTAGTTCAGACCACAACTCGACAGTTTCCAAAGCCAACAGATCGATTTGAGAGTGTTCAAATTCCAGCTCCACGAAATCCCTCTCGCATAGTTGAAGCCAAAGTAGCAATCCCAGAACTGGAAAGACGTCAAGCTCACATGATCCTGATTGAGCCCACCCACCCTCTACTGCCGATTGCTCGTCACTGCCTCAAAGACAGAGATGTTGAACGACCATCTTCCCAACAGCTTTGCCAAACACTGGATGCTCTCAAGAGGACACCACGGTACCAGGAAAGCTCCCAACAAGACCTGCACCAGATGCTCAGAGAGAAAGATGAACAACTACAAGCAAATCAACAGATTATCACAGAAAAAGACACACAGCTACAAGCAAATCGAGAGACAATAATACAAAACAACGAACAATTACACACAAAAGACATTGAAAATGGTCAACTTGCTACAGAACTAGCACAAGAAAAACAAGGAAATCAAACCCTCCAACATGAGGCTGAAGCCAGGGAGAGACAGCTGAGGAGACTCAACCAAGAGTTGCAATCAAGGGAGGAGAACACTGCTGCCCTCCAACAAGCCATCGATCAACGAGACAGAGAAGTGACTCAACTGAGACAAACGTTGGCAAGCAAGAACGAAGAATCTCATGATCTATCGACTCGAATGCACCAAGTCGCACTGCAAGATGAGCAAGCTACACCAATGAAACCTGTTACAATAGAGTCACTACCTGATGCACTTGATGGTATTGGGTATGGATCATCAGCCGTGATTGGGGACAAGGCATACTTTAATTCATACGGAAGTAAAACTGTTTATGAGTTCAGCAACAATCAGTGGCACAAGTTACCACCTTGCCCTAACAACCGCTTCACTATTGTCAGTGTTGATGACATGCTCACAACTGTGGGGGGATATTCAGACACACAATACTATAGTGACAAACTCTACAGCTACATTAACAACAAATTGGTCGAACACTTCCCTCCCATACCAACCGAACGGTGGACACCTGGAGCTGTGTACGCTAACAACACACTTGTAGTGGCTGGGGGATTTCGTGATTCAAATTTAAATACAGTCGAGATATTAAACACTGCTAACATGCGATGGTCTATTGTTAGCTCACTACCTGTGTCAACCACTCAGCCATCAACAACGATCTGTGGAGACTATGTGTACATACACCCACAAACTGATAATGGTCAAGAGAAGTATTCAGTGTACAGATGCTCATTAAGACAACTAACTCAGTCCCCGCCAAGCTCAGCTATATGGGAGAAGATTGCCCCTTTGCCAGTTAGCTATTCCTCTCTTGTTACCATCAAAGGCCACCTGCTGGCAGTGGGTGGGCGGGACTCCTATAAAGGGTGGTTTTCCAATGGAAATAAAACTAAGAACATATATCAGTACAACGAGACATCATGGACTGTCATTAGTCAAATGTCAACACCTCGATCACGATGCCTCACTGCTGCCCTCCCTTGGAACAAACTGATGGTGGTGGGTGGAGATGATACAAGCAGAAAATGTGAAGTAATTACTTTTGTATAGTTCCTAACTTGTTTCTGTAAAATTATTAAGTCGAAGATTAATTTTTGTTGACAATCATGACAGCATAATAATAATTATAATTATTATAACAACGAGTAAATGTCGTGAGCATTAGAAATTTGGCTGAAAAAAATAATTGGCAAATTAACAATTGAGAGAAAGCTGTATATAATAATATCAACCTTTTCTGTAGTGTGGAATGAAGTAGACAACTCATGAGTATAGAATTCACTTGTTTAAACACGATTACCTAGACCAATGATGCCCCACCCACCCACACACACTCACACACTCACCCACCCACATGCACACACACACACACACACTCACCTATACCCACCCACACACACACAGCGTGATGGCGGAGGAGCCTCTCAGGCGGTCAAGAAGGTCAAGAGTGTAATGGGCACTGATGGTGATCTGCGTAAACTGAAACTGAGCAAAGCAAAGAATCTACTCAGAAACTTCGGAGTAGCAGAAGAGGAGGTATGTACCATGACCCGGCCATGACTCGTCATGACTCATGACTCGTGCCTAATAAGGTCACTATTGACCATCTTCATCTCTATAGCTGCTACATGCTACATGCTGTATCCCTAATCAATTTCTTACTAATTTCTTAATGAAGTCCTAAAATTTACGATGTACATACACGTGCATGTAGTATAGACTCAACAAAAGCCACGCTTTATATACCATTAATGTTGGTGGACTTACCTCATACGTAGCTGTTCTCCTCAGATTGATAAGATGTCTCGATGGCAAGTGGTGGATCGTGTGAGGGAACTATCCACCAAGGCCGTCAAGTCTGGGGGGGAGGGACGTAAGTGTGAGGTGTGAGGTGTGTGAGGAGTGTGTGTGTGGGGGTGTGAGGGAACTATCCACCAAGGCCGTCAAGTCTGGGGGGGAGGGACGTAAGTGTGAGGTGTGAGGGGGTGAGGGAACTAACCACCAAGGCCGTTAAGTCTGGGGGGGAGGGACGTAAGTGTGAGGTGTGAGGGGTGTGTGTGTGGGGGTGTGAGGGAACTATCCACCAAGGCCGTCAAGTCTGGGGGGGAGGGACGTAAGTGTGAGGTGTGAGGGGTGTGTGTGTGGGGGTGTGAGGGAACTATCCACCAAGGCGGTCAAGTCTAGGGGGGAGGGACGTAAGTGTAAGGTTGTGTGTGGGGGGGTGTGAGGGAACTATCCACCAAGGCGGTCAAGTTTAGGGGGGAGGGACGTAAGTGTAAGGTGTGTGTGGATGGGGGATCCCCCTATATCCTCCATAGCCACTATTGCTAGGCTAGGCATGGCTCTTGTTGTGGTTCATTCTTCCTAGAGCTCTACATGTGTAGGGCATGACCATGTACCCCAGTATGTGCTGACCATGTACCCCGGTATGTGCTGACCGTGCACCCCAGTATGTGCTGACCGTGCACCCCAGTATTTGCTGACCATGCACCCCAGTATGTGCTGACCATGGCCACTCTTGTCTCCATTGCAGTGGACATGAAGAGCCTCAAGTTTGCACGAGGAGCAAGGTTCTCTCAGATGGAGGCTCAGGAGCGCTACAGGGAGGAGTGCCAGAGAATATTCGACCTCCAGAATGAGTGAGTCAGCCCCTCTCATTAGCAACGATGCTTATTATTAATAAAACTATAAATGTATAATTGAGAGCATGTAGACACCGCTAATGTACTAGCAGTTTATGTATCGAGTATTGTATAAAACGCCTCCAATGCAAGACTCTATATATAATCCAACAACTCCCCATATATATGAGTAACTATAGCAACCACTCCCCCCCAGGGTGCTGCGGAGCAATGATGTGCTGTCCACAGATGAGGAGAGCAGTGGAGGTGAGAGTGACGATGAGTTAGGTCGTGACCTAGAGACACTCTTAAGAGGCAGCAAGACCACCTCTCAGGTACAGGGTCCAAGGACAGGTTGCAGGGTACAGGGTGCAGGGTACAGTAGAAGGGATGTGCCCAGTTAGTGGTGGTTATTTTCAATCCTCAATGTATTCAACACACGCACACATTTTCCTCATGCGGGATAAGAAGTGGTTATGGAGGTGTGTATACCAACCACCACCACCGACCAGTGTGGGCACTCCCTGAGTTTTGAGTTGTATATACAACTGTAGAGGGCTTATAGTTGGTAGAGTGCTGGACTTATTGATTGAGGCAGCTCAATGTAATATTGAAAACTTTCCTTAATGATATCCTTATGCCCCAACCTCTCCCTCTAGTTGACGAGGGAACAAGAGGAAGCAGAGAGACTAGAGCTCAAGAAGCTCATCATGGGAGACAAGAAGGACCCGGCTAGTGAGAGAGGTAGGTGTGGCAGTGTGTGTGTGTGGCTAATAATATAGGTGGGTGTGGGGGCGGGGAAGAGTATCTTGCTGCATATGTTCTGCATAGCTCTATTGATTGTATTCCCAGCTGGCTAAGTGTTACCTCTGTCCCCCCTTGCAGGCACGCCTATAGTAGCTGACCTTGATGACACCTCATCAGTCATGAGCTTCTCCTCTGGTGTAAGTTACACTATTCTGTTACAACCACGTGTCCCTAGTAACCATACAACCGCGTGTCCCGTTGCCATAATCCCTAGTAACCATGTGTCCCGTTGCCCTAGTAACCAAGTGTCCCGTTGCCATAATCCCTAGTAACCAAGTGTCCCGTTGCCATAATCCCTAGTAACCATGTGTCCCGTTGCCCTAGTAACCAAGTGTCCCGTTGCCATAATCCCTAGTAACCACGTGTCCCGTTGCCATAATCCCTAGTAACCATCGTGGTGTGGAGTGGTGTATTTACTGTGAGCCAATGTCTCCCTATACTATTAAACTACATACATGAAGAATTATCTGAAAATCGTTTCCTAGGCAACTGTAAAGAAGTGCGTGTATACAGTTTAATTTCTGTCATCATTTCACAGAATGGTCGGCGTCTGATAATCTCCCGAACCTTCAGAGATGAAGATGGAGCAGAGTATGTCAGGGACGAGGTGGTCAAGAGGCAGGATGTGATTGATGCGTACGTCCGCCTCTCCAATGATATGAGGTCAAAGTTCATCGATCAAGACGAGCAAACGAGAGAGGACATGAGAAAAGAGAAGAGGAAGTAAGTGTATGGCACTGTTGCCATGGTTATGTGTATTAGCCCCGCCCCTCCAGGATTCAAGACGAGCTGAGGAGACTCAACAATATGAAGAAGAGGAAAAAGAAGCAACCCAAACCCAAGCCACTCACAACCATCAATGTATGTCAACATACCGTATAGCGGGTATTTCGAGGGTATAAATGTTCGTGGTTTTCGCAGATTAGGCATGAACCGCGAATTTAATATTGCATGCATGCATGCTGCAAAAAGGGCGCTATTCCACAAAAATTAAATCCGCGAAAACCTTTCTAAAGGTATTTCCGTGAAAATGTATACCCTCGAAATATACCCGCTATACGGTAGCTGATGTGTGTGTATGGTCAAACCAAGCCCTCTACAGCAGGAACTAGTACATGTATTAGGGCCTAATCAGTGGTGCAATGTGGGGGGGGGGCTGACAGTGGTGCAATGTGGGGGGGGGGGCTGACATTATAATAGAGAGTTGTTCCTTTAATAAGAGTGGCTGCTGGGTTTCACTGTACTATGTATGTCACTGTTATTTACAGTGTGTGAACCTTGACTAGTCATACAGTCTCACATCCCCCCCTCCTCAGATGAAGTGCAGTGCTTGTGGACAACGTGGGCACATGAAGACCAATCGCAACTGTCCAGCCTTCAACCGTAGCGTTGCCGTGGCACCCACTGACCAAGAGTTGGAGCAACACGAGGCAGAGCTCTCATCACAATCTGATATCGTTAAAGTGGAGGGTACAAAGGTCATCTTGAATCGTGCAGTAGTTGAGAGAGTGGCAGAGTTTCGTAGAAAATCTCTTTTGCTCAAGTTCCCTAAAGATGCGATGAGGAAGAGACGCAGAGGACCACAAGATGAGGATCTGGACTACCTGGAGACACGCAAGTCTGTGCAGCGGAGGAAAACTAGCCCAGAGGTAAAGGGGGCCGTATTGTGGGGGTGGGGGTTGAATCAGGGGGTGGGCGGGGGGGTTAGGGAAGCGTATGTACATGTACGTACGTACTTTAAAAGGTGATCAGTAGGTTGGACATTACAGTAGCAAAGTACCGATAATGTTGTGGTACACGTTACAAGCAAATATCATGCAAACTTGTGTGCGTGATTCAGTGCTATTGGAAAGTCTCTTTTTACTGGGTGTGGTCAGTCATTAGCACATGCCTCATGGACTAGGTGTGTTATGTTGCTGAAAGAGATGATATGTCTCGAGGAAACACAACTTTCTTATTTTGAGGGAATTACCCGACATAATAGCCTCGTTCATAGGGCGTAACGCGGATAGTTTTCGAGGCTCCACTGCAAATTCAATGTAAAATCATCACGTGCACCACTCCGTTTCCTATCCCTCTAACTCTTCAATGGTTTAATCAATGATTTTGGGAATCTTTCAGCTGCCATAACTTAAATTCTGTGGATCGAAAATCAAATATGTTATGGTTTTCTGAAAGCTTAGAAAGAGACCTTTCAAATGATACCATCAAAGTTGATATTCGAGAGATAAAAGTATTTGCCAATTTAGTCGTACCATGCATGGTCCGAGGTCCGAGGTCGAAAAATGACAAATTAGGGCCGCGACAAAATTTTTGATTGAAACACATCATTTGAAAGGAATTTTTCTAAGCTTTCAGAAAATTTTGACATTGGATCAACTGTATTGAAGTTATGGCTGTTGAAAGACACACCCCCCCTTCCATTTAATCGTAGATTAAAGAGTTAGAGGGATAGGAAACGGTTGGTATTCTCGAATACATTCGCGCTACGCTGCGGTTTAATCGAGGCCATCACAACAATATCTATTTCTATACCTAGTGCATAATAAACTACAAGTAACTGTGCTTAGTCCGTGCAACTCACTTATATTTCAAGGTCTATACCTATTGTAGTAGTCATAACCAGCACGCTTACACGTTACATGCTCCATTAGCTCTAAAACAGCCTTGGGAACATACATGTATTATCCGTACAGCCCTCTGTAGTGTGTTTGTGTGGCTCAGTCATGTGATCCCATAGCCCTCTGTAGTGTGTTTGTGTGGCTCAGTCATGTGATCCCATAGCCCTCTGTAGTGTGTTTGTGCGGCTCAGTCATGTGATCCCATAGCCCTCTGTAGTGTGTTTGTGCGGCTCAGTCATGTGATCCCATAGCCCTCTGTAGTGTGTTTGTGCGGCTCAGTCATGTGATCCCATAGCCCTCTGTAGTGTGTTTGTGCGGCTCAGTCATGTGATCCCATAGCCCTCTGTAGTGTGTTTGTGCGGCTCAGTCATGTGATCCCATAGCCCTCTGTAGTGTGTTTGTGCGGCTCAGTCATGTGATCCCATAGCCCTCTGTAGTGTGTTTGTGCGGCTCAGTCATGTGATCCCATAGCCCTCTGTAGTGTGTTTGTGTGGCTCAGTCATGTGATCCCTGTCCACAGGTGCCCTTTGTTGACCACTTGGAGAAGATACTCCAAACACTCATTGCTATACCAGAGGTGAGTGAGTGTGGCTGCTAGACTAGCCCTACCATTACAGCCTGGCTGCTAGACTAGTCCTACATCCTCTCTCTGCAGTCCTACCATTTCCGTAAGCCCGTTCAACCGAAGATAGTACCAGACTACTACAATGTCATCAAGTTCCCCATGGACCTACAGACCATGAGAGATGTGAGCTATTGCATTCCAATGTTGTGTTGTGTTCAGCTTCTCAGTACAAGAGCCTGGGGCAGCTTCTCAGTACAAGAGCCTAGGGGATATATAATGTTGTGTTGTGTTCAGCTTCTCAGTACAAGAGCCTGGGGCAGCTTCTCAGTACAAGAGCCTAGGGGATATATAATTACAAGTAATGGAAAGTTTCCAATGATATTACTGTGGTGTAATGTGTTCTCTATTATTCACGCTTTTAAGAATATAATGTATGTAGTTCTCACTGTCCCCTCACTGTTCCCTCACTGTCCCCTCACTGTTCCCTCACTGTCCCCTCACTGTTCCCTCACTGTCCCCTCACTGTCCCCTCACTGTCCCCTCTGTGCAGCATTGTCGTCATCACGTGTACAAGTCCAGGGATGCCTTCAAGGAGCACATTAACCTCATCGTCACCAACTGTGTCACTTATAATGGTGAGCCAGGGGTTAAACTTACGTATCACTGTAGGCAATGTACTACAACATACATGGACATACAATCGCTGGTCAGATTTTATTTCTCGTATTGATTGGTCTATTTCATATCCTTCTTCCCATGCCAGGCTCAACCTCTGATGTAACTAAACACGCCCACAAGATGGCCGCCGCATGTGAACAAGAGTTGAAGACGCTCGAGAAAGAGTTGGAGCAACTGGAGGCTGAGATTAACCCTGTGCTGGACGATAATGCCGTTGTCGCTCTTTGTTACCTCCTCAGCAAGTCCGTGGATGTTATGAAGAGTGTTGATCAGGTTAGTTACAATAATTATAGCAAGTGAAGTAGTATAAGTGAATGCTGCGTAAAATATTATGCGTTAGTCATGTGATGATCATGTGATTGTGCAGACGTGGCCGTTCCATCATCCAGTGTCTGCTAAGAAGATCCCCGACTACCACAAGATCATCAAGAGTCCAATGGACCTTCAAACCATGAAGAAAGTGAGTACTATTTGCATTGAGTTCGAATTTTAGTGAAGTATGACAAAGTTATGACAACTTTATGAAGGTTAAACTCAACACAAATAGACGTTAGCTGTACCACTGATGTGTGTGCAGTATTTGTCATCTAAATGCTGTAGCCCCTCACCATTTGGCAATTATGAACTTTGATAAACACATTTGAAAGGTTTCTTTTTAAGCTTTTATAAAATCGTTGAAATTGGACCCACGGAATTTAAGTTATGGCAGCTGAAAGAGTCCCTGAACCATGAGGAGGTTGTACACTGTACACTGTAGTTGAACATCTTTCAACAGCCATAACTTTAGTATATCCTAAACAGATATAATTATCCTCACGCTTTTTCCATGTTTGAGTTTTCTAATTTTGAGACTGATTTATCTTTATACAGAACTGCAGTGGTCGCGTGTACACTGCAGTGGACCAGTTTGTTATGGACCTGAACCAAGTTGTGGAGAACAGCATCACTTACAATGGACCCTCCTCTGCATTCACTCAGACTGCTAAGACTATGAGGGAGGCTGGGCTCAAGTATCTGGAGGAGGTGTGTACAGGTCCATCAGTGTATAGTGGGGTGCGTGTCACTGTACACAGGTCCATCAGTGTATAGTGGGGTGCGTGTCACTGTACACAGGTCCATCAGTGTATAGTGGGGTGCGTGTCACTGTACACAGGTCCATCAGTGTATAGTGGGGTACGTGTCACTGTACACAGGTCCATCAGTGTATAGTGGGGTACGTGTCACTGTACACAGGTCCATCAGTGTATAGTGGGGTGCGTGTCACTGTACACAGGTCCATCAGTGTATAGTGGGGTGCGTGTCACTGTACACAGGTCCATCAGCGTATAGTGGGGTACGTGTCACTGTACACAGGTCCATCAGCGTATAGTGGGGTGCGTGTCACTGTACACAGGTCCATCAGCGTATAGTGGGGTGCGTGTCACTGTACACAGGTCCATCAGCGTATAGTGGGGTACGTGTCACTGTACACAGGTCCATCAGCGTATAGTGGGGTACGTGTCACTGTACACAGGTCCATCAGCGTATAGTGGGGTGCGTGTCACTGTACACAGGTCCATCAGCGTATAGTGGGGTGCGTGTCACTGTACACAGGTCCATCAGCGTATAGTGGGGTGCATGTCACTGTACACAGGTCCATCAGCGTATACTGGGGTCCATCAGTGTATGTATAGTGGGGTACATGTCACTGTACACAGGTCCATCAGTATATAGTGGGGTGCATGTCACTGTACACAGGTCCATCAGCGTATAGTGGGGTGCATGTCACTGTACACAGGTCCATCAGCGTATAGTGGGGTACATGTCACTGTACACAGGTCCATCAGTGTATAGTGGGGTACATGTCACTGTACACAGGTCCATCAGTGTATAGTGGGGTACATGTCACTGTACACAGGTCCATCAGTGTATAGTGGGGTACATGTCACTATACACAGGTCCATCAGCGTATAGTGGGGTACATGTCACTAGTGGGGTGCATGTCACTATACACAGGTCCATCAGTGTATAGTGGGGTGCATGTCACTATACACAGGCCCATCAGTGTATAGTGGGGTACATGTCACTGTACACAGGTCCATCAGCGTATAGTGGGGTACATGTCACTGTACACGGGTCCATCAGTGTATAGTGGGGTACATGTCACTATACACAGGCCCATCAGTATATAGTGGGGTACATGTCACTATACACAGGTCCATCAGTGTATAGTGGGGTACATGTCACTGTACACAGGTCCATCAGTGTATAGTGGGATACATGTCACTGTACACAGGTCCATCAGTGTATAGTGGGGTACATGTCACTGTACACAGGTCCATCAGTGTATAGTGGGGTACATGTCACTATACACAGGCCCATCAGTATATAGTGGGGTACATGTCACTATACACAGGTCCATCAGTGTATAGTGGGGTACATGTCACTGTACACAGGTCCATCAGCATATAGTGGGGTACATGTCACTATACACAGGTCCATCAGCATATAGTGGGGTACATGTCACTATACACAGGTCCATCAGCATATAGTGGGGTGCATGTCACTGTACACAGGTCCATCAGCATATAGTGGGGTGCATGTCACTGTACACAGGTCCATCAGCGTATAGTGGGGTACATGTCACTGTACACAGGTCCATCAGCGTATAGTGGGGTACATGTCACTATACACAGGTCCACCAGGTCCATCAGCGTATAGTGGGGTACATGTCACTATACACAGGTCCATCAGTGTATAGTGGGGTACATGTCACTGTACACAGGTCCATCAGTGTATAGTGGGGTACATGTCACTGTACACAGGTCCATCAGTATATAGTGGGGTACATGTCACTCTCCACAGGTCCATCAGTGTATAGTGGGGTACATGTCACTGTACACAGGTCCATCAGTGTATAGTGGGGTACATGTCACTGTACACAGGTCTATCAGTGTATAGTGGGGTACATGTCACTGTACACAGGTCCATCAGTGTATAGTGGGGTACATGTCACTGTACACAGGCCCATCAGTGTATAGTGGGGTACATGTCACTGTACACAGGCCCATCAGTGTATAGTGGGGTACATGTCACTGTACACAGGTCCATCAGCGTATAGTGGGGTGCATGTCACTGTACACAGGTCCATCAGCATATAGTGGGATACATGTCACTGTACACAGGTCCATCAGGGTATAGTGGGGTACATGTCACTGTACACAGGTCCATCAGTGTATAGTGGGGTACATGTCACTGTACACAGGTCCATCAGTATATAGTGGGGTACATGTCACTGTACACAGGTCCATCAGTGTATAGTGGGGTACATGTCACTGTACACAGGTCCATCAGTGTATAGTGGGGTACATGTCACTGTACACAGGTCCATCAGTGTATAGTGGGGTACATGTCACTGTACACAGGTCCATCAGTATATAGTGGGGTACATGTCACTGTACACAGGTCCATCAGTGTATAGTGGGGTACATGTCACTGTACACAGGTCCATCAGTGTATAGTGGGGTACATGTCACTGTACACAGTCTATTGTATGAAAGTGAAAGCTTTAGAGATAGTAAACAACCTGCACAGTGCAAGTCCACCCACACAATTGGCAAAGGAAACTAGTGTTTTTAATTAGTGGTTTTTGTGTGATCTAACCTCCTGTCCCACCCTTCAATCATCTAAAGTATCCACACCCACCCACCCACCCACACACACACACACACACACACACACACACACACACACCTGTACACCCACACACACACCCACCCACCCACACACACACACACACCCACACACTACAGAATGTTGAGATGATATCAACATTTGAGGACCGTATCCAGGAGAGTGAGATGGTGTCAGGTGGAGGTGAGGATGAGCTGCTCTACCAGGACCTACAACACTCTGACTCTGACTCAGACTCTCACTCAGAGGATGAGGAGGAGGTGGACAATGTGCAGCTCTAGCATAGTGGAACACTGGGACACTTTACATTTATTTCACATTCACAATCAGCATGTTCAATATTATTATTTTGTCGACTACATTCATTAAAGCTAGTGTGTATGCATGGGGAAGCAGCCACGGTCATTAATACACAGTATTCCTCTGGGAGGGGGCATAGCTGCTGGTAGCTATCAATGGTCTGTCTCGATCTCAATAATCATGTCTGGATTTTGATTCATGTTCACTATTATAATGGCTAACCTATATCTATAGTTGATTAATCTACCAATCTAGCTTTAGAGCAGCCCCACCCACATCTAATTATCTCAGCTGACTAGGGGAAAACCCTGGCACACCTCCTTTAAATTTACCACATGTACATATAATCAAACTTTTATAATTAATTTTTATATTGAAACATGAAATGTTCGCATGACAAACTAACAGACATATACAGCAACAGTGACTAGCTAGTGTTCACACACACACACACACAGTACAGCCTATAGCTAATCTACAGTGTTGACCCCTGATACTCCACTCCTGGTGTGAGGTCAGCTAGAATGTCTTCACTGAGACCCTCATCATCATACAGTCCACGATACAGCTCCATGCTCTCCTCCTCTTGACCCACTGGAATCAGCAGCAGCTCCTGACCACTCCATGTCACTGGATTATCTCTAGTAGGGGGCCAGGGGATGCAATATAAACCAGCTATAGCAAATAACCTCATCTCCAAACGTTACCAATAACGCTAAATGCATGGTGTCATCACCTTCTAAATACACTTTTGAAGGCATAATTTTATGATGTTCTTATAAATAAGAGGCTGCACAGTATGATACACACTCCTCACACTCCTCACACTTCTCACACTCCTCACACTGTTCTCACTTGTAGAACTTGATTAAAGTCGTCAGAGTTGGGAATCTCTGCTGCTTTGGACCCACGAAACAGTACTGACCAGAGCTGGTATCAACGAGGAAGTGCTTGCAGGCAGTGTATGCTGCAGGACCACTCACAGTGAACACACACTAGGGCATACAGTGATGCAGGACCACTCACAGTGAACACACACTAGGGCATACAGTGATGCAGGACCACTCACAGTGAACACACACTAGGGCATACAGTGATGCAGGACCACTCACAGTGAACACACACTAGGGCATACAGTGATGCAGGACCACTCACAGTGAACACACACTAGGGCATACAGTGATGCAGGACCACTCACAGTGAACACACACTAGGGCATACAGTGATGCAGGACCACTCACAGTGAACACACACTAGGGCATATAGTGATGTGCTTACTCTTAACTGATACGACATAGCCCCAGATCTTGCTGCTCAATCGCACAACAAAACTTCCGACTGGTTTCCACTCGAGTACTTTAGCAGCTCCCTCTCTGCTCAGCTTGCCTGTGGGGGGTATAAATGGTCACAGTGAACAATATTCTACACTAGGGTATAATATAGTATGGAGTTGAGGCCAGGTGGCATCACTACACTTACCATGGAACCAAATACTGAAGGACCCATCTCTCTCTCGTCCTACGCCTTTGGGCGCTTCATTCTTGTTAAACCATGAGATCACGTGAGATGTTGACTTGGGGACTGTCCCTGGTCGGACGAAAGAGGACTGCTTCCTGAACTGGCCGCCACGACCTCTTGGAGCCCCAGGGGCTTGTCTGTATGTGTGTGTGGGTGGGTGGGTGTATGTGGGGTGTAGTGGGGGTGTGGAAGGTGCATGTGTGGGTGGGTGGGTGTATGTGGGGTGTAGTGGGGGTGTGTGTGGAAGGTGCATGTGTGGGTGGGTGGGTGTATGTGGGGTGTAGTGGGGGTGTGTGTGGAAGGTGCATGTGTGGGTGGGTGGGTGTATGTGGGGTGTAGTGGGGGTGTGGAAGGTGTGTAGGGAGGTAACAGATAAGATACATGGGTGACTATAAACGTATAGATCCGTACAAAAACTGATTTCCCTACGTATGTACCTGCGTGGCTTCCTCTCGAGTGTCATGCGTCGTATGATCTCCTTCTGCTTGTCCACCGGAATACTCTCCAGTATCTTGTCTGGTATATCAGGACTCTTGGCTGTCAACTCTTGAGCTCTCTTGAATGAAGTTCTTCGAACCCTATCAAATTCGCTGGCTTTCTTTTGAGACTCTTGCCACATTTTCTGCAAATAAAGACAGTCAGTGAAACCAACCACTGCGCACATAAAATACATCACCGTTGCCAATAGCAACAAGACCAAGTAGACACAGACCTACCTCACACGCACACACACACACACACACACACACACACACACACACACACACACACACACACACACAGACGTACCTCCACGTTTTGTGCCACACTAGCAGCCCTCTTCTTGCTGATGGACCGTGCTCTCTGGAGGCTAGTGAACACTTCCTCTGTCCTCTCCTTCTCAAACTTGCTCTGTTCTTCGTCAGTCAACCTGGCACATAACATCGAGCACATAATTATTATAATTATGACACCAGTAGATAGTGACTGCAACAATGGTTTTACTGTTCTCTGTTGCAAGTACACTTGTACACCACAGAGCCATGGGTAGCAATACTTTTTTTTTGCAAATTGTGAGAGCTTTTTACACTAAAGCTATAGTATAGCTCTCATATAGCCTGAATTGTCCCTCCATGTCCTTCACTGCAGCTGCATTGAGTACTAGCTCACCCAATAATGGTGGCTTTTCTGGACAGTGTCCGCTCTCTTTCTTCGTCATCTTCTTCTTTGCTGCCTCCCCTCCTGTCAGGCATCGGAGATCCAGGCGATCCTGTCTGAGACTCAGTACGAGCCACACTCAAGTGACGGTTACTATGGGAACAAGGTGCAGTATACGATACAGTTACCTATATTTACGAGTTACGTATTTATAACGTGGGATATGTTGTGGACTATTAAATACGTGTCTGTGTCCAATCACACATGGACAGTAATCTAAAGTTGTGGCTTACGGTGAAAGCTGCTGCTGTGCTGGAGGTCCATCAGTTGTTTCAATTCCAGGACTTTTCTTGAGGGGTTTCTGGAATTTCACCATAGCTCCAAACTTGGCTAAAATGTGGGTACAGTTCATCTCATGTAATCAACAGAAGTACCTTATCTAAATTGCTAACTAGCTAGTGTAGAGCTACCCACTTACTGGCCAGTGACTGTATTCCCAGCCTCTCCTGTTTGGCCAGTGAGGCTGCTTCGTTTCTGTCCTGAACCTCCCTCTGTCTGTCCTTGTCCATCTCCTCCTGCTCTCTGCGTCTCATCTGAGCATGCTCAGTAGTAACAAAATGGCAGCACACACAGAGGACCTACCAGTTCATTGTATGGTAGATCATCCTTGTGTTCCCCCATCACCCACACCCAAGGACTGCCATCAGCACCCAGATTGAAGTTAATCTGAAGTAGTCAAAGAGTACGAGGTCTAGCCAGCTATCTACTTCCAGTATATGTATGTGCATGGTAGTGTACGAATACATTGGTGCAGTATACATGAGAGAGGGGCAGCTAGATTCTCATGTAGACATCATTACATGATCTAGCTTCATTGAAGCCTTCAATCTTCAAAGCTTTCTGAAACCAAACTCAGGTTTTTTACACGAATGCTGACTAGGAGCACCTCATTGTCATCCAATACCTACCTAGACAGTACAGAGCTAACTATTAGACACCTTCTTAGCTGTTTTCTTGGTAGGCCTTCTTTCCAGTTCTTGTTCCTTCTCATTCCATCGCCGAAGCTGCTCTTCTCTCATCTTCCTGAACAGTACCTCCTTGAACTCATCCGATAGCTGCTCAAGCAACTCTGGGGCAATGTACATCTGGCTAAGAATCTCTTGAATCATTTTGTTAGCTAGAATCTGAGATCTAGATTTGCAGAAAAGTGGGCGTATCTCGTTTTTATGATGTTGTTATGTAACAGCTGAGCCTGGCTACAAGTCAGCTATTGGAGAATGTCAACAGTGCAATCCTAGCTAGTCTACTGTCACTGTGTGTGTGTGTGTGTGTGTGTGTGTGTGTGTGTGTGTTTGTGCTAGTGTCTAACCAAGAGCCTGCGGAATGTAGGGTAAGAAACACATAAAGATAGAATCTAGAAGGCATTGAATGGTGACTCAAGACAACCCTGTCTCTAGTTATAGCTAGGATGCTACAGTGCTAGATCTAGTAGAGTAGACCAGTTTTAAATTTACTGTCCTCTAGTTGTGATCTGCTTCCTCTCTCTCTCTCTCAGGTAGAGACCACACGATGATGCGTGTGATGCGACTGCTCAGATGTTTCATACTGCCAGTGGTTGGAACCATGTCCCTCGGACTGCTACTCTGCAGCCTCATCATGTCAGCTGACCACTCACCCCACCATCCCTCACGCCAAGTCGTACTCAAGCAGTCAGCCAATCAAGTTCACACATATATACCGCCATCACCAAATATGTCAGCTGACCACTCACCCCACCATCCCTCACGCCAAGTTGTACTCAAGCAGTCAGCCAATCAACTTCACACATATATACCGCCATCACCAAATAGACGAGAGAAACATTTTCCCTTCAGAAGTGACTTCTCATTCCCCCAGCCGCGAGTAATGAAGCCTCTCACAGAAATAGATTCAAGCAAATTTCTTCGCGACCTCAGGCAATTCTTGCTTGGGTACAAATTGAAGAAGCCCCTAGCATTAATCACTTCCAACGACAAGTATGTGGATGTCCTGCTAAACTGGTTAATATCAGCCACAGTTCGCAGTGGGTTACCATTGGAGTCAATTGTTGTTTTTTCACTGGACACAAAAATACATGCCTTGCTTACGAAACGTGGTATACCATCAATACTAACTTTACCAGCAGAACTTCTTAGACAAGACTTCAACTTCAATAAGACATTTGAAGAAATCATGATGGTTCGATTAGCAGTGATGAGAATTGTGAGTCACTTTGGTTTTGATGTTGTCATGTACGACACTGACGCTATCATACTCAAAGACCCACAGCCACTATACAACCGTCTCCATGGTGATGACATTATCGGATCTGTGGGGAGAATCCCCTACGACCTCCTGGCAGAGTGGGGCATAACCATCTGTATCGGTGTTGTCCTTATAAGGAGCTCTCCTGCAATAGGTGAGGGGGCGGTATATTAAGAGTGTTACGTTATCACCAATGCACCGTCTCTATCACCGATTGACCATGCAGCTTAAATACCCCCCCCCCACACACACACACACACACACAAGCAGAAAACTACTGGAACTCTATGAATGACATCTGTGTAGAATCAGTTGATGATCAAACTAAACTGAACTGTGGATTGAAAGCTCTGAACATTCGATGGGTCAATAACGACACCAGTTTCTATAACACAACTATACAAGGAGCTACCACTGTACAAGGAGCTACCACTGTACAAGGAGCTACCACTGTACAAGGAGCTACCACTGTACAAGGAGCTACCACTAGTAGACTAGTCAATGTTAGTATACTGCAATACGACCTTGTTTGCAGGAAGGACAAATGTGCTGCAAATAAGAGAGCATTGTATTATATATGGCACAAAGGAGGAGACAGATCGCGTAAGAAGAAGCTGGCTGGAGCTAGGGATGGACAGACGTGGTTCCTCAAGCATCAGTGGCAGTTGCTTAGGAACAATCTGATTGGTGTCGAGTGGTTGGAGTCAATCTGTTATCCAGGAGTGACCCACGGATGATGATCGAGGCACCTAGCAATATTCAGTAATTAAAATAATGTGCACGCTCCATGCAGCTATAAAAAAAAATTATATATATATTATAGCTAGCATTGGTTTTTGGATAATTCATCATTTATTTTTTATTTATACATGTATAGACTCTACTTGGTATAATTATTATGACATCATATAGGTCCATTGTTGCCACCCAAGCGTACCCACAAGGAACGATCATGTCATTATAAGATTACATCAGCACAAGTCAGCATTACAAAATGAGTGGGATCTGAATAAACCACATCGTATAAAGTATAGGAAAAACTACAAAAATGAATGTAAACACTGCAATGACACACACACTGCAATGACACACACACTGCAATGACACACACACTGCAATAGTAGTTTAGTTCTCATGTTGTAACCTCCCACCGCCATCTTGTAGTCCCTGTTCCTCGTCCTCCCCAGCTAGAAACCTGAAGCCTCGTCTCATCTTAATCACCGCCCACCTCCCGCACACACAGTCACACTGTGGTCGCCTAGTGAGCCTCGCCCAAAGCTTCGGGTAATCGACGTAACTCGCCACAACAAAAATAATTATCACCAAAACCAGTAGAGCGAAATATCCGATGACATCACCTCGATACCACTCATGTACCGTGAGTGTTAGAATAGTATTGTAATTGTAATATGCGTGAATGACATAGTCAGTGGAGATGAAGACATGATTATCGTGACGTGTTTCCGGGAAGAATGATTCGTAGGGAACATCACAAGTCACGGACTTTGAACTCGGTGTACATTCAAAAGTATTCAAATTAGAAATATTCAAAGTACCGTACGTTGAAATATGGACATCTGGATAAAACGTGAAATTTTCGAAATAACGATCTCTAGTATCCACCAACTCTACGAGAAAGTATCGATTAGGTCCATATAGAGAATTAGTTTTGCCACAAGTGTCGCCGGTTGAATTGTACGAGTAGTCCCAGCGACCAATCGCATCTACTTCACCACTGGAACAGGTGTTGCTATCGATGTTTCTGTGTTTAGCATCCATGTAGTTGTTAAAGACAAAGACAGTTACTATAATCATGTCTCTTGGTGGGGGAGGGAATGTTAGAGTGAAGCTGCCGTTGATTCTACCCATTTCAAATATGTACGGAGTCATGTAGAAGGTATTGCTCGAGTCGTTAGGAGTGACTGGAGTGCTAGGGAGATGAAAATTGTAGCTTCCATTGTACCTGTGTGTGTGTGTGTGTGAGGGGTGTGTGTGTGTGAGGGGTGTGTGTGTGTGGGGTGTGTGTGTGTGTGGGGGGGGTTGGTGTGCTGCAATAATAAATGTACAACAACATGGGTGCGTGTGTGTGTGTGTGTGTGGGGTGTGTGTGTGAGGGGTGCGTGTGTGGGTCAATACCTTAATGTAGTAAGATGATGTACAGTAGGTTGTGTACGCGTGTACCACTTTTGTTTTGTAGAGTACGCGACAAAATGTGCGAATGCTATCAACTATTGCAATCAGGCAAGGATCGTGATATCACACAAGTAGCAGTACATATGGATACGTATCTTATTTTGCAATGCCATAAGCAATCACAAATGTTGATGCTCGCAAAACATTTTACGTAGTAGTGTGATCAAGATAGATTGGGGATCAACGTACTGGGAGGGCATTGGACCATAGTAGGCTTTGGTACGCAGGAAGGAGGGGTCTGGTACACTGCTAGCATCCATGCTCACTGTCATCCCTCCCCTCAGTAACCTGCAGTGTATGCACAAGACTTTTACTTTTTATAGAGTAGAAAAATGACTCATTCTATAACAAATTAAGTTATTATCCCATTATTGAGATTACTCACAAATCATAAGCAACAACATTGCTATGTGAGGGAACAAGTGGAGGAAGAGGCTATAAGCACATGCCACAAGTGGAGGAAGAGGCTATAAGCACATGCCACAAGTGGAGGAAGAGGCTATAAGCACATGCCACAAGTGGAGGAAGAGGCTATAAGCACATGCCACAAGTGGAGGAAGAGGCTATAAGCACATGCCACAAGTGGAGGAAGAGGCTATAAGCACATGCCACAGGTTTTGCAGTGCTATAAATCAGTGCTCAAAAATAATCTGTCTCTGCTCTTCAGGATTCTCAACCACACATGTATGGGTTAACTAACATATTAAGTTAACCCTTTAACATACGTGTTTAAGGGGTTAAGGAACACCAATCCTGTGAGCACAGTGACGTTTGATGGTAGTGCTTGATAAGTGCTGATTGCAGCCGGCCAGACGATCATCATCGCCAGTCCAATCAGAACTATTGGAATGGCCAGGCAGCAGCAACTCAGCCTCACCTTCCTGGCAACACGCACTGGGGGGGAGGGGCATTGTCATGGCAATACGCACTGGGGGGGAGGGGCATTGTCATATACATTATAGTCATATTATATAATTATGATATTGCTCAATCTTAATCTCAAGCCTGATTGCTAGAGTCAACTTAGTTCTTTTATTCGGCCTAAGAGGTGGTTCTCTTTGTCTTGGTAACCACTGTGGCACATTTCTGTGTCCAAAAATTATTTCAACCATACCATGAAAGTTTAGGCTGTAATGGTCCCTACCCTACCCCTTCCAAATTGGCAAATAATTATTTGTTGATTTGAGTATTGACTCAAACGAACTTTGATGACACCATTCAAGTTATGGCAGCTGAAAGAGTACCTAAGCTATTGATTATAGACTAAGTTCATATTTGTCAATTTGGAATACCATGGCCAAGCCCATGATCCAAGGCCAAAAAATGACAAATTATGGCCCCGACAACTTTTGGATTCATTTGAAAGTAAGCTCGTAAAAATTTTGAAATTGGATTAACGGTATATTAAAAATGTATGGCTGTTGCCTCCCACACGCACACACACACACACACACACACACACGCACACACGCACACACCTCCACAGCTTGGCTCCTGCTGCCTCTGCTGCCTGTGTGGTGCGTGTTGTTCATCTGGCCTGGGTGGCCCCTGAAAAGCAATGCTGTGTGGATCCTCCGTGGAAGGGGTGGGGTAGGGAGGGATGTTCTGGTAGTGGCTCTATGAGGGTGGGGGGTATGAGGTGGGGGTATTATGAGGTGGGGGGTCTATAAAACACATAACTATGTGTATCTGTGGTTGTCCGAATAAAACCAATTACGTACCATAATTATTATCCCTAATTAAACTTGGTGTTAACATTCTGTTTCAAACCATAATAATTATTATTATGCAAATCTAGGAGCATACTAGCGACAACCACTCACTGCCTCAGGAGGAGGTGGGGGCCTAGTGTTGGGCAGTGCAGGGCACACATACTAGCGACAACTACTCACTGCCTCAGGAGGAGGTGGGGGCCTAGTGTTGGGCAGTGCAGGGGACACATACTAGCGACAACCACTCACTGCCTCAGGAGGAGGTGGGGGCCTAGTGTTGGGCAGTGCAGGGGACACATACTAGCGACAACCACTCACTGCCTCAGGAGGAGGTGGGGGCCTAGTGTTGGGCAGTGCAGGGGACACATACTAGCGACAACCACTCACTGCCTCAGGAGGAGGTGGGGGCCTAGTGTTGGGCAGTGCAGGGCACACATACTAGCGACAACTACTCACTGCCTCAGGAGGAGGTGGGGGCCTAGTGTTGGGCAGTGCAGGGGACACATACTAGCGACAACCACTCACTGCCTCAGGAGGAGGTGGGGGCCTAGTGTTGGGCAGTGCAGGGGACACATACTAGCGACAACCACTCACTGCCTCAGGAGGAGGTGGGGGCCTAGTGTTGGGCAGTGCAGGGGACACATACTAGCGACAACCACTCACTGCCTCAGGAGGAGGTGGGGGCCTAGTGTTGGGCAGTGCAGGGGACACATACTAGCGACAACCACTCACTGCCTCAGGAGGAGGTGGGGGCCTAGTGTTGGGCAGTGCAGGGGACACATACTAGCGACAACCACTCACTGCCTCAGGAGGTGGGGGCCTAGTGTTGGGCAGTGCAGGGGACACATACTAGCGACAACCACTCACTGCCTCAGGAGGTGGGGGCCTAGTGTTGGGCAGTGCAGGGGACACATACTAGCGACAACCACTCACTGCCTCAGGAGGAGGTGGGGGCCTAGTGTTGGGCAGTGCAGGGCACACATACTAGCGACAACCACTCACTGCCTCAGGAGGAGGTGGGGGCCTAGTGTTGGGCAGTGCAGGGGACACATACTAGCGACAACCACTCACTGCCTCAGGAGGAGGTGGGGGCCTAGTGTTGGGCAGTGCAGGGGACACATACTAGCGACAACCACTCACTGCCTCAGGAGGTGGGGGCCTAGTGTTGGGCAGTGCAGGGGACACATACTAGCGACAACCACTCACTGCCTCAGGAGGTGGGGGCCTAGTGTTGGGCAGTGCAGGGGACACATACTAGCGACAACCACTCACTGCCTCAGGAGGTGGGGGCCTAGTGTTGGGCAGTGCAGGGGACACATACTAGCGACAACCACTCACTGCAGGGGCCTAGTGTTGGGCAGTGCAGGGGACACATACTAGCGACAACTACTCACTGCCTCAGGAGGTGGTGGGGGCCTAGTGTTGGGCAGTGCAGGGGACAGGGTCCTTGGAGGGAGCTCTGTGGGGGTCAAGGTTCAATGCCACAGGTTACGTACATACATACTGTACAGTACCTAGTTCTGATTTGTAATTGTTGACAAAGTTTTCCTTCCGATTGTGGTGCTTGTTGTCAGGCTCAGTGACTAGGGGAGTCCTCTCATTAGCTGCACCTACTGAGACAACACAGAGGGAAGTCACTAACCTACCTGAGTCATCAACAGTTATTGGTTACCCATGGTTACCCATGGTGCACCAATACACACAGTGAATGTTACTATATACAATAACTGCACCATTGTACATACTCTAGATCTGTTGTGACATGTGACACACTAACAATGGCAATGACAAAGGCGAGGGGAGAGTACTGAAACCATGGCAACCACCACCAGACCACTCCACACACACAGCTGACATACCATACACACCACACCACACACACCACACACCGCCGTGTTGAAGGGATTCCGTGTTGGAAGCTTGACTGGCTATAGTGCTCGAACGCTGCACACAGAAACAAACTAAGTGATACAAGGGGAACAGAAACTGAAGGGTTCAATCATTACAACTAGACTGAGCGAAGAGACCTAATGCATGCATGTTTTACATTTTTAGAAAGCACAATAAACTAGCTTACTGATGATCGACAGGTAGCTGCCAAATGAGGACCTGAGATATAATAACAATACATCATGTGAGGTGGTTGAAATGTCTTTATTTGGTTCCACTCACTTTGTGTAAAGGCTGGTGTGTGTTTCTGTGGTGCAGGCTTGGTGCTCTTAGAGAGGTGGGCTACCTCCACCCCTGGCTGCTCTGACATCTGCACACAATAAACACGCTCTTAGCTGACAAGTGGTGATAATTAGTCTCATGAATCAGCCGCCGTTCTTTTGGAACCACTGGGTTTGGTGGTTCCAAAAGAACGGCGGCTGATTCATGAGACTAGGTGATAATTAGGATACTCGCTGATGAGCTCTAGAGTACGTATAAGCTCAATAGACCATAAATAATAGTCATGCTCACATGGAATGGTGGCTCCTCATCAGAGCTGGAGATGGTAGGTGACTGTGAGTTGCTGCTCATAGTGGCCGGACTAGTTTGATAACTAGCTAGCAAAACGCTGAAAGAGTTAATAATAGTTCGAGCTTTCTCTGAGCTAGCTTTCTCCAAATCACTGCAAGCACAGCTATTTTGACTATTCCTTGTTTGACGATCATTGCCATATGCCACATGGTCATTACAATGGACTGTTGAGCTGCTAGCTAGCTAACAAGGGGAATCATATAAAGCCAGCCATGTCTGATGAGGAGGTTGACTTTATCGACGGTGAAGATGCCTCAGAGGTAGCCCTGGACAACCGGTTACTGGAGGATGGTAGGGCAACCTAGACTGTGTAGCAAGCAGTTGTAGTGGTTAATATTTAATATTTATTAGGACCTCCCAAAAGTCTCTTTTGTATTGCACACATACATCTATATACAATAGGACGTTGATTCCCAAGCAAAAAAACGTCCGTCAATATACATTTTCAATAATCATTATCCTGAATGTCGTGCGATTGTCCTCTGCAGATCTGGAGGAGCTGGATATGGGTGAGGAGGAGGAACTAGTCGACCAATCAGCTGTCAGCTTCACAGAACACAAAGGTGGGGCAATGTGCAGTATATATTTCAACGTTCATACATACTCCATCACACACACACACACAATGTGTGACCATGCAGTCACCTACATGTCAGTATGATCTCCCTTAAGTTATAGTTATCATTTAGACCTAGTGTATTTGTCTCAAGATTATTTCATCGATCTTAAACTTCCCTTTGTGCAGGCTCAGTGTTCAGTGTGAGCAGTGTGGGGGGTCTGGAGAGCCATGTTGGGGGTCTGGCATGCAGTGGGGGGGAGGATGACAAGGCCTTTGTGTGGAGACTCAGTGATGGAGGGACAGTGTTCCAGTGTCACGGTGAGTTGGTCACTGCTCTAACCAGGAACATCCACTATACATTGTAGTCCGTTGAAAGGCCTTCTAATGATTGCATTTGGAACAAGTATTATGCAACTTACATGTACTGAAATGATGAATTATATGACGATAATTTCTCACGAACTTAAGCTATTGATGGTACACCCTCAGCTACATGTACTACGTTACTCTGATGCAGTTTGTAAAACTTAACGTATAATTATTATGCTTAAGAAAAAGAGCATTAATAATTAATAGTGTCCTGCATTATAAGCTGACACCATGTTATTACATCCCCGTGTGTTGTGTTCCCAGGTCACAAGGACTCTGTCTCTTGCACTGGGTTCAGTAGTGATGGCCGCTATGTAGCCACAGGGGACATGGGGGGGGTGGTCCAAGTGTGGGGCGTGGCAGATGGGGAGAAGGTGTGGTCATTTGAGACTGGAGACCTAGAGGTGAGTGGGTGGAGAGTTCACTAATTAATGTTTGTTTTATGGCTGTTGAAAAACAACCCCCCCCCCCCCTCCGTTTAATCAATGGTTTGGGGACTCTTTCAACTGCTATAACTTGAATTCCGTGGATCCAATTTCAACGATTTTATGATTTTCTGAAAGCTTAGAAAGACAGATGGTGTCATCAAAGTTCATATTTGAGAGATAAAGTATTTGCCAATTTGGCAATACCATGGATAAATAAATAGCCCACGGTCCAAGGCCAAAAAATGACAAATTATGGCTCCAACGAAATTTTTGATTTAAAGACATCATTTGAAAGGTATCTTTCTAAGCTTTCAGAAAATCTTAAAATTTCTGACATTGGATCAACGGTACTCAAGTTATGGCTGTTGAAAGATGTTCAACTACAATTAATGGTTGGTATCTAAGTCTCGTACGCTATTAGCAGAGGATGATTATAGAGGCTATCAATTGAATAGACACTAACAGATTGATGCTTAATTCTTGTCAGTGGCTTTGTTGGCACCCTCTGGCTCATGTGCTGCTAGCGGGTACCAGTGGAGGGGAGGGCTGGATGTGGAAGGTGCCCTCAGGCGATTGCAAGACCTTCCAGGGCCACAACTCACGCAACACCTGCTCAGCTATCCTCCCTAATGGTGGGTCAGTCAATAATTGCATATTGCTCTGTGTATATAATTGTAAGCTAGTAGGCTTTAATATAGGACTGTCACCACTTCTGTAGCTTTTTATAGCTATTAGTCATGGTAGTAGCTTATTAATGCGTTGAGAGAGATATGGCCTTTGATTGATCCAAGATTGCATCACTTGTTGTTTGACAATTGGACATCTCATAGATCAAGCTAACGGGCATTTTAGCTTGTACACGTGTCAATCCTACACTTGTTGGGCACTATACTGACCAAGAGTGAGAAACCTGATAAAGTAATGGCCGGCCTATTAGCATGATCACTAGTTAGTGTATGAGTTCAGCTCTCATGCCCCCCCCCCCCCCCCCAGGGAAGAGTGCTTGCTTTGGTTATGAGGACGGTAGTGTAAAAGTGTGGGATTTGAAGGAGGGTGCTCCACTGGTTACCATGGCGCCGTCGCACACCGAGGCAGTCACTTGTATGGCTGCTCATCACGATGGCAAGCTACTCTTCAGTGGATCAGCTGATACTACTGCCAAGCTGACCACCATCAACTCTGGCAAGGTAAACACTAACAACCAATAACTGTGGAACATTATTATCTCAGGTAGTGGCCACTCTGGGTGCTGGGTTCCCACGTGGTCAAGACTCTGCCCCCTCACCTCCAGAGGAGGGTGCTGGTTGTGTGGAGTGTGTAGCCTTCTCTCCAACACTACCACTGGCAGTGAGTGGGTCACTCAGTGGAGCAATGGCCGTCTGGGACTTGCCAACACAGCAGCTGCGATTAGTCTGTCAGCATAAGGTCTTTGTAGTTGCCTATATACTAGCTTTGCTGTCATCCTTCCCTCCAGGCTGGAGTGGTCAGATTGGCGTGCTCCCGTCAGTCTCCATTAGTGTACAGTGGCTGTGTGGATGGGGTGTTGAGGGGGTGGGACCTCCGCAGTGGAGAGTGTGTGGGCGAGTGGCACGGACACACGGACACTATACTGGACATGACTCTCACACAGTAAGCTAGTGTGGTTACACTGTGTTGGAATAATTGCTCGTTGCCGCTGTGTGTCTGCACGTGCAGGGATGAGAAGTGTCTGGTGTCAGCTGCAGATGATGAGACTTGCAAAGTGTTCTCTATATCAGAGTCATGATTATAGAGAGCTACCTAATTTGTGTGTGTTTGTATAATTATTTTTGTGCATAATTATTGTGTGCAGCAACATTAAATTTTTAGTGGGTGGGATTGTCATTCGAGTTATCGCCGCACAATAAAGTTCGGTTTATTATAGCGAATGTTTATCCTCTAAAAGAAATATTGAAATAGTTGTAAAGGCATAGCAACGCAAACAACACCAAGACAAGACGAGGTGATTGTGATCATCAACACAGCGAAGAATATGAGAGAGGAGCTGTGAGGACTTATTATGGAGAAATACGAGCGCATGTGCAAGATCGGGGAGGGTGCGTATGGTGTGGTCTTCAAATGCAAGCACAGGGACACGGGACAAATAGTAGCCATCAAAAAGTTCTTTGAGAGTGAGGATGATCCTTTAATCAGGAGAATAGCCTTCAGAGAAGTGCGGATGCTCAAGGTGTGTTTGGAAAGTAACTACAATGTTGTGTGATCTATCGTTGTTTGCTGCAGCAACTGCGACATGGCAATCTAGTGAACCTGATGGAGGTGTTTCGTCGCAAGCGTAAGATCCACCTCGTGTTTGAGTATTGTGATCACACTGTCCTCACTGAGTTAGAGAGACATCCACACGGGTGAGGGTGTGTGGCATGGGGGTCAGTTTTTTGCTAAACATTGTCCTCTGTATTGAGACCACTCAGTAGTCCCTACAATGCACACATCATTGACCTCCCTAAAGAGACTACCTCTGTATTGAGACCACTCAGTACTGTCCCTACAATGCTATCACTATTGACCTCCCTAAAGAGACCACCTCTGTATTGAGACCACTCAGTACTGTCCCTACAATGCACACATCATTGACCTCCCTAAAGAGACCACCTCTGTATTGAGACCACTCAGTACTGTCCCTACAATGCTATCACTATTGACCTCCCTAAAGAGACCACCTCTCTATTGAGACCACTCAGTACTGTCCCTACAATGCTCACACTATTGACCTCCCTAAAGAGACCACCTCTGTATTGAGACCACTCAGTACTGTCCCTACAATGCTCACACTATTGACCTCCCTAAAGAGACCACCTCTGTATTGAGACCACTCAGTACTGTCCCTACTATGCTCACGCTATGTGACTCCCTCCTACTATGTATAGACTTGAGGAGGATCTGTTGAAGAAGATCATCTGGCAGACATTAGAGGCCATCAACTACTGCCACCAACATGGAGTCATACACAGAGATGTTAAACCAGAGAATATCCTCGTATCTAAGAATGGAGTAGTCAAACTCTGCGACTTTGGATTTGCCCGAATGCTCAGTAAGATATCATCCAGTGAAATACAGGGTTGGGTTGTTTTTTGTACAAACTGTTCATTTGGGACTTTATATCGCAGCTTGTGTAGCCATTAAAAGGGTTCCACTCAGTAAGCTTTGTGTGAATAGCTAAGTATACTGTCTGCTATTACAGTACCCCCCCCACACACACACACCACACACACACACGCCCACACACAGCTGGTCCTGGTGGAGAGTACACAGAGTACGTGGCCACTCGCTGGTATAGAGGACCAGAGCTGCTAGTGGGGGATACTCAATACGGACCTCCTGTGGACGTGTGGGCAATAGGTGAGCTGCACTGCGTATGCATGTACTGTGTGGGCGATAGGTGAGCTGCACTGCGTGTGCATGTACTGGTGGGCAATAGGTGAGCTGCACTATGTGTGCATGTATTGGTGGGCAATAGGTGAGCTGCACTATGTGTGCATGTACTGGTGGGCAATAGGTGAGCTGCACTATGTGTGCATGTATTGGTGGGCAATAGGTGAGCTGCACTATGTGTGCATGTACTGGTGGGCAATAGGTGAGCTGCACTATGTGTGCATGTACTGGTGGGCAATAGGTGAGCTGCACTATGTGTGCATGTATTGGTGGGCAATAGGTGAGCTGCACTATGTGTGCATGTACTGGTGGGCAATAGGTGAGCTGCACTATGTGTGCATGTACTGGTGGGCAATAGGTGAGCTGCACTATGTGTGCATGTACTGGTGGGCAATAGGTGAGCTGCACTATGTGTGCATGTATTGGTGGGCAATAGGTGAGCTGCACTATGTGTGCATGTACTGGTGGGCAATAGGTGAGCTGCACTATGTGTGCATGTACTGGTGGGCAATAGGTGAGCTGCACTATGTGTGCATGTATTGGTGGGCAATAGGTGAGCTGCACTATGTGCATGTACTGTGTGGGCAATAGGTGAGCTGCACTATGTGTGCATGTATTGGTGGGCAATAGGTGAGCTGCACTATGTGCATGTACTGGTGGGCAATAGGTGAGCTGCACTATGTGTGCATGTATTGGTGGGCAATAGGTGAGCTGCACTATGTGCATGTACTGTGTGGGCGATAGGTGAGCTGCACTATGTGTGCATGTATTGGTGGGCAATAGGTGAGCTGCACTATGTGCATGTACTGGTGGGCGATAGGTGAGCTGCACTGTGTGTGCATGTACTGTGTGGGGGATAGGTGAGCTGCACTGTGTGTGCATGTACTGGTGGGCAATAGGTGAGCTGCACTGCGTGTGCATGTACTGTGTGGGCGATAGGTGAGCTGCACTGCGTGTGCATGTACTGGTGGGCAATAGGTGAGCTGCACTGCGTGCTGGTGTACTGGTGTTAGGTTGTGATTATGTTATTGTTCTTGAAGATTTTGCTATGAATTTTGCTAAACTTTGATTGTACTACCTAAACAGCAAACATTCAACAATCTCTCATTGCTACTCATTAGGGTGTCTGTTTGCTGAGTTGCTGACGGGACAGCCTCTCTGGCCTGGAAAATCTGACGTTGACCAACTCTATCTACTCAGAAGGACATTTGGTGAGTCCCCCCCCCCCCCCACACACACACACAGGCACACTCGTGAAAGCTAACAATTGTGATCTCACAGCTTTGTGCTGTAATGTCATAATGACTGCTAATGTGTTGTAGTCACTAAAGCCTTTCACAGTTGAACCTGTCTATTGTGAACCCTTTCAAGCCACCTCCCTGTAATTAATACCAGCCAGCCAGCTAGGCTGTTAGCTGTACATAGCCATCAAAGGTTTACCCTGACACTGCACTGCACTGTGTTACTTTACACATGCCCTGCACTGCACTGTGTTGCAGGTGAGCTGACTCCACACCACATGGAGGTCTTCAAGGGGAACACGTACTTCAGAGGTCTCAACATCCCAATACCAGAGTCCACTGTGAGTCAGATATATGCACTATACATGCGCTGCAATGCTAGTCCCTCCCCCCTCACGTATATAGATGGAATGAATAATGTAATCGACAGGTTACTAGCTTATTAAGCTAGGCTATTAGTATGATGTGAGCTGGGTCCCTCCCTATTCCATACAGGATCCTCTGACTGCAAGGTTCAGTAAGTTCACACCCCAGACCCACTCCTTCTTGGAGGGTTGCCTTGTGTTGGACCCTGCTGGACGATTGTCATGTGATGAACTACTAGAGCACTCGTACTTTGATGGCTTCAGGGATTGGTTCAGGTCTGAGCTAGATCTGCTGCTGGCTAAGGACGCTAAGAAAGTTGCTAAATCAAAGTGTCGAATGCATGTGAGTTTCTTTGCAAAACAGTCATCATTATTGTGACTCCCTTTTTATATAGCAAGCTTTCTAGAGTATGCCGTGGACATTAGATTCACCATTATTGTGTCGTAAAGTGTCTGATTGTCTGCATCCACACACATTGTTTCCCACCCTGTGTTTATTACCCCTGACCCCCCATGCAGTCTCGTCACGGTGTGGGTGGTCGCAGCACCCCCCACACGGGGTCTAGTGCATCAGCCCAACCCCCAGCTGACGGACACACGGACAGACGCTTGCCACAGCTCAAAACACTACAAGAGCAGACACAGATACCAGGTACCAAGATTGTGTGTTTAGAAAACAGGTATTTAAGCTGTGTATATACATTGTTCTCAAGGCAGCACGTCAGTACTTAGAGGCTCCTATCCTGATACATGTAGCATGTGGGGTTGTACTGGTATAGAGGTTCCCATGCTGTGTGTGCATGTGGGGTTGTACTGGTATAGAGGTTCCCATGCTGTGTGCATGTGGGGTTGTACTGGTATAGAGGTTCCCATGCTGTGTGTGCATGTGGGGTTGTACTGGTATAGAGGTTCCCATGCTGTGTGTGCATGTGGGGTTGTGCTGGTATAGAGGTTCCCATGCTGTGTGTGCATGTGGGGTTGTGCTGATATAGAGGTTCCCATGCTGTGTGTGCATGTGGGGTTGTGCTGATATAGAGGTTCCCATGCTGTGTGTGCATGTGGGGTTGTACTGGTATAGAGGTTCCCATGCTGTGTGTGCATGTGGGGTTGTACTGGTATAGAGGTTCCCATGCTGTGTGTGCATGTGGGGTTGTACTGGTATAGAGGTTCCCATGCTGTGTGTGCATGTGGGGTTGTACTGGTATAGAGGTTCCCATGCTGTGTGTGCATGTGGGGTTGTACTGGTATAGAGGTTCCCATGCTGTGTGTGCATGTGGGGTTGTACTGATATAGAGGTTCCCATGCTGTGTGTGCATGTGGGGTTGTACTGGTATAGAGGTTCCCATGCTGTGTGTGCATGTGGGGTTGTACTGATATAGAGGTTCCCATGCTGTGTGTGCATGTGGGGTTGTACTGGTATAGAGGTTCCCATGCTGTGTGTGCATGTGGGGTTGTACTGGTATGCATGTGGGGTTGTGCTGATATAGAGGTTACCATATCAGAGGAGGTCCGACAGGCGCGGTGCAGCTCAAGTAATTAGCTTTGATTACTCTCAGCAAAAACATACGACGTGGGCGAATAATTATTGCTCCAATCAAAGGCTAATTGCCTGAGCTGCACCGCGCCTGTCGTACCTCCTCTGTTCCCATACGCAGTGTCTCATACTGTGTGTGCATGTGCCCACTGTAATGGATGCTCCCTCCCCCCTCTACAGAGAAGAAGCCAGGGAGTCAATTGGAGCATTTGCCCATCATAAATCATCATTCATGAACAGTTCAACACATGGAACACTTAAAAACTTTGTTGAATTTTTGTCTTACACCACGTACCTATTATAATGTAATTGATTCAAGTTTGAGAGCCAACGATAATTATGTATCAAAATTTTATTATTTGGCCATAATAGTACATTGTAAGTTAAGCCACTAGCTATACTGTAACAGCACTGGTGGGGTGAAAGCCATGCCTCTCCTATAATTAGGAATGGGCCGCCCCATAATTATAATAATTTAGTGCAGGGGAAACATGTTACAAAATAATACAATGACAAAAAATTAATAAAAAAATACTGTTGTCTGTTTGTCTGTCTACGCTTGTGTTCATTCAACAAGGAGCCCTGTGGAGAGGGGATCCCCCTCCTCTAGCCAGTACTCTCCTCGGCCAGTGTAGTGACCCCACCCACTCACTTCCACCACAACTGCTTGCTCGTAGGATCCAAAGGTCACAGTGGAGACCACCTTTCCTCTCATCTCTGAGCCAACCTTTGGTTGTACAATCAACCTCTCTTGGTCTGAGGGGACAAAGAACACAATAATATTATTATTACAAGTCCTCAGAGCAAGGCACAACAGAGGCTGCTAACAGTCCTCAGAGCAAGGCACAGAGGCTGCTAACAGTCCTCAGAGCAAGGCAGGGCTGCTAACAGTCACCAGAGCAAGGCACAGAGGCTGCTAACAGTCCTCAGAGCAAGGCAGGGCTGCTAACAGTCCCCAGAGCAAGGCACAGAGGCTGCTAACAGTCCTCAGAGCAAGGCACAGAGGCTGCTAACAGTCCTCAGAGCAAGGCAGGGCTGCTAACAGTCACCAGAGCAAGGCACAGAGGCTGCTAACAGTCCCCAGAGCAAGGCACAGGGGCTGCTAACAGTCCCCAGAGCAAGGCACAGGGGCTGCTAACAGTCACCAGAGCAAGGCACAGAGGCTGCTAACAGTCCTCAGAGCAAGGCAGGGCTGCTAACAGTCACCAGAGCAAGGCACAGAGGCTGCTAACAGTCCCCAGAGCAAGGCACAGAGGCTGCTAACAGTCCCCAGAGCAAGGCACAGAGGCTGCTAACAGTCCCCAGAGCAAGGCACAGAGGCTGCTAACAGTCCTCAGAGCAAGGCACAGAGGCTCCTAACAGTCCTCAGAGCAAGGCACAGAGGCTGCTACATTGAACACTGTTGAATCCATGGATGGATGGATACATTAATTTGGCTTTGTTGAGGTGTTGATTTGTACAAAACTGTTCATTTGGGACTCACTATAATTATAAAGCAATCTGGCAAGTAAAATACGTAATAAATTACTACCATCCTCAACATTTTGATCTGCCCAAAAATAATGATCAAGAATAATGATCAAGAGGCTGGAGGTACCTAGTTTCAGTTGTCCCTTGTGATACTGTACAGCTAGTCGCGCAGCCACTCCTGAACCACACGGTGAGCGATCCACCTATGATCATGGTGTGTGGGGGGGTATAGGATTGCAGTAATGATTAACAGATATTAATAACTAGAAGTTGCATGGGGGCCCCTGAATAATAATAATTTGAGGGCCGGTAGAGGCTGAAGCATACAAATGGTAGACTCGCTAGCCAGCCCTTCCTCGGCCAGCCCTTACCCCGAGGAAGGACTGGCTGGCGAGTCTATACAAATGGTACTTAATGAGGATGCCACATTATTCTCACGGACATGAGTACTAAGAGCACCACCTGTTGAGCCTCGGCAAAGCAGCAGATATTATTAGACACACCCTCCGTATCACAGCCATCAGTGAGAATAACTCCATACAGGAACGCCAAGTCAGCACTTTCAGGGTGTGTCAGTGTAGTGATGTTTTTAACTCTGTAGAATATATCGTTTGCGAGGTGAAGTAGTTCTTGGATGGGTGTGGTCTTTAGGTCCACGTTGAACTGCTGTACACTGACTAGAGCATAGAATGCTCCACCATAGCCGAGGTCATACACCACTGGACCTCTACCATCTGCACACGATGGTGAGATATGGCAATCCTTGATATACATCATAATTATGATAGAGCTCTTCAATACGTCTAAATTAAAACGAACACTTTCTTAAATAGTTTCTCCTGTTTCTAGAGGGAACAAACACCGGCCCTTACCAGTAGCTGGTCAAGAAATTGGTTTTGTTGCAAACAGCGATCAAAACACACCTTACAATACACTAGCTACAGTGACAATAATAATATTAATGGTAAGAATAAAATATTGACTTACTGATCTCAATCTTCTGATTGACAGCGAATGCAAATGAAGGCACACTCTTGAAGCGAACACGCCCACTCTTCCCCGAGGCACTGTCGTACTGCACATGTGCAGTGACCAGACCACATGGGCACTGTATCTTGACCTCCGTCTCTGGGCTGGCCCGTGGGACTAACCCATAATCAAGAGCATACCGTCCCAAGGATAGCATTGCATGTCCACACATGGTACTGTAGCCTGTGAGAAAAGGGTTAATGATACACATGGTACTGTACCCTGTGAGAAAAGGGTTAATAATTATGCAGCACTAGCAACAAATGCTATGAGAGGCTTAAAACAGTATTTAATTTTTCACCAGAGAAATTTAATGCAGACGATATAAAGCCAGGCAGCCAGGTCCCTCCCAAATGAACAGTGTGTGTTCAACACAACCCCTCAACAAAGACCACCTCTATCCACAACTGTACTCACATCACACCAATAAAGTTATGAGGTGCTATTGTTTCTAGCACACACCAAATGTCTGCATTTATAAGCACATTCAATGACCTTCACAATGAATGAACAAGACGGCCAGATCTGCCTTGTCAGCATCTTTCTCCACAAGGATAGCCCCGTACATGTCCTTATGACCTCTCGGCTCAAACATGAGAGCACGGCGGAGGTGGTCCAAGTGATCTCGAGCATAACGGCGTTTGTCTAAGAGAGTGTCCCCACACAGACGAGGGTAACCTGATCAGTGGGGAGGAGCGAAACAGTCAGTACAATACATTTATAATTAAGGTAATACATTTTAATAAACAGTTAGCTAGGGATTACGATATCTCTCGGTATTAATATTCTGCTCACCAGACACCACCACTCTGAGTGGCTCTCCCCCAGTATGCATCTCCACAGTCTTGATGAGCACACCATCCTTCCCCTGCAGCTCAGGAGATGACATCACTACAGCACAAACACCTTTGTCAGCTAGCTAGATCTAGCTGAATGCTGAAACATAGTTTGTTCTAAAGACAACCTTTCCCTTTATTTCAATAGCAAAATACACAGTCAGCTCACAGACAATGGCCTCTGTTTTCAGTGCTAGCTTTGCTCTAAGAGCTGGTAGAGTTCTTCTGAGATCTACTCAACAGCGGCTGGTCCCCACACAAGCCTTGAGCCAAGGGAGATGGCTAGCTACTGGTGATGGGGCAGCCAAGAAGTATGACACTGACTATTTTGAAAAGGTACTTTTATAGAGAGTGAATATACCAGTATGTTTATAGTATGTGTATGTGGGATCTCTGCAGCTTGTGAAGGACAAGCCTCTGGTGTTGTTCATGAAGGGAGAGCCATCAGCTCCAATGGTAAGTGATGACTAGGCCAGGGCTCATCGCTATAGAGAGTCAATCATGATACGTACTGTAGATTAGAGGCCCATGTATATTATAACAGAGGCCGGTCAGGTGACCTGCTTATGGGTGTATTATATGGTTCATTTCCCTGTCTCTACAGTGTGGTTTCAGTCGCTTGGTTGTACAGATCCTGGCCATGCACGGTAAGCTCTGAGCTAATCCAGCCCACTAGCCCCACGCTCTGTACCCTTCCTTCCGAGTGTACTAATCACCATCACTGTAGGGCTTGATGGCTACCCCACTTACGATGTTCTGGAGGATGTGGAGTTCAAAGAAGGAATGAAAGAATATTCGTAAGTCACATAAGGAGGGCAGTGAACTCTGTCCCCTGTTCTCAACATTATTATATTATTTTCCTTTACCCTTCCTCTCACAGACAATGGCCAACATTTCCTCAGGTGTACATGAGTGGTGAGCTGGTGGGTGGGGCTGACATCATGTTGCAGCTGCATCAGAATGGAGAGTTGGTGGGGGAACTGGACAAGATCGGCCATAAGTCTGCACTTGTGGACGCCGACACTGACACCACCAAGCAATCATAGCTAGCTGTAGTATATTCTATCTGTTTAATTGGTGTGTACTCAATCTGTGACTTGCATTCTTTGTAAAGATTCATCAAATGACTTATATAATTGACTTACAATAATATTATATTAATATCAGCACAACACTCAAATTATTATTCTGAAATTTGAAAATTGAATCTGTTAATTTCGGCACATAAAACAAAGATATAATACAATAAAAACATTGAATGTTACAGTAATTTCGATATGTTCATACTGCCACCACCGTGGACGCCCCGAGGGTGGGGTTATACACAGTGTAGTGGAACGATGGGAACCCAGTATAAGCCCCTCCATAATGTCCAGTTACATTCACAGCAATTATTCCACCACCATAAGATGGGTAGTAGTTCTTTATCTCTTGAAGAGCCTCCATGGCAGCTGACGTGGGACTAGCTCCGGCCTTCATCTTGTCCACCACAACACGGCTGCATGGAAGGAGCAAAGGTAGAAAAGAAGTCACGTATAACAATTCTGTAATGCATTGCATAATTACTATACGTTAGTGTACTGACCACGGTAGGAACCTCATCATGATGTCACCATCTCCAGTGGCCGAAGCTCCGCCCACTCCTTTCTCCACATAGCAACCAGCCCCGACAATGGGGGAATCTCCCACTCGACTGGAGGGGGAGAGATGTCCATAGCAACTGAACCAAAAATGTTTGGCTTAGTATAATTATTAATGGTGTGTTTAATTATAGCTATACATCGTATTCAATTCAAGTGATTAAAGGTTTCAAGCAAGAGAACTCTTCCAAGCAACCATCTGGTAGTAGTGTACTGTACAGTGTGTGTCTACTGACTCACCCTGGTATCTTGTGACTGGCTCCGTTGGTGGAAGTACCACAAGCTATTCTTCCTCCATCATCAACCACCACCATCCCTATATTATATACAGTCAATCAAGCAGCATGGCATATACAAGTAACGTTACTAGATAGTTATAGTTTCTAAGAGCCAAATCTCTTTTACAACTGTACAGAGTCAAAGATACAATGGTTTGGGTACTCTTTCAGCTGCCATAACTTGAATTCCGTAGACCCAATTTCAAAAATTGTATGATTTTCTAAAAGCTTAGAAAAGAGACCTTTCAAATGGTGTCATCAAAAGTTCACATTTGAGAGATAAAAGGCAATTTGGCCACACCATGGATAACCATGATCCAAGGCCGAAAAATGACAAATTATGGCTCCAACGAAATTTGGATTGAAACACATAATTTGAAAGGTATTTTTATAAGCTTTCAGAAAATCATAAAATTGTTGACGTTGGATGAACGATACTAAAGTTATAACCTTGGGTTAAATTATAAGGCGGCGGCCGGGTACAGCATTATTATAGGTACCAACTACATGTACAGTAGCATTCCCAAACAGCTACTATCTAATCACTTATACTGCTCACCGATGGTGTCGTGGTTAAACCTGTTGATGGGGGGTCTCTTGTATCTGTGTGGGGGTAATATAAAGTTAATAGTGTACGTGGGGTGGGTGGTACATACTCGTGTGAGGGGGTGGTCTGTGAGTGTGTAGTGAGTGGGTGGTAGGGACCACAGGTGGACGTAGGGTCAGGGGTCACTTGCTGGGCAGAGAGAGATTATAGTTATTGCAAGCACAACCTTTTCATCTCACTTGAAATGAAAACCTTCTTATTAGAACAGTCACCATTGCTGTAACAGTGTACAGTGGGGCCACACTATAGGCTCTGTACTTATCATTTATCTTAGTGAGGTAAAGGGTTGTATACAGAATCATAAACAGTGTCATGCACACAGCAGAGCTAGGTGCACAGTGTCTCTGTGTGGTGAGGAGCTAGGTGCACAGTGTCTCTGTGTGGTGAGGAGCTAGGTGCACAGTGTCTCTGTGTGGTGAGGAGCTAGGTGCACAGTGTCTCTGTGTGGTGAGGAGCTAGGTGCACAGTGTCTCTGTGTGGTGAGGAGCTAGGTGCACAGTGTCTCTGTGTGGTGAGGAGCTAGGTGCACAGTGTCCCTGTGTGGTGAGGAGCTAACCTTGGGTATCCAGTAGTTGGGCTGACACTTGTTGTTCCTCCAGTCAGTGTATATCTTCCTGCAAGATCAGGGAGACCTACAGTGTATGCACACCATCATTCTCACCGTGAGTTGTTAGTTTGCAGGTCCTCTTTGGTGAAGCCCATCTCCACTGCAAACTCTGTCGCTGCAAGTAATGACTAATATGAATATTAACAGGGAAAAAAAAGTAAGTATACTTAGGGTCGATAGTTGGGAGAAATTCAAAAAATTCATCAATGATTAAAGCCAATAGCTATAGCTAACTTTTTATTTGGGATTAATGTAAGCACAGCATTAGATGGCTACACAATGATTGTACCATCCTAACTCAAGTTATGAGCACTCAAAGATAGCTTGATAACAGGCCCATTTTTGAAAATCATCAAGACACAAGATCAAACCAACCTAGCTCTCCCACTAACATAGTGTAGTAGTGACTGACCTAGCTCTCCCACTAACATAGTGTACTAATGACTGACCTAGCTCTCCCACTAACAGAGTGTACTAGTGACTGACCTAGCTCTCCCACTAACAGAGTGTACTAGTGACTGACCTAGCTCTCCCACTAACAGAGTGTACTAGTGACTGACCTAGCTCTCCCACTAACAGAGTGTACTAGTGACTGACCTATAGCTCTCCCACCAACAGAGTGTACTAGTGACTGACCTAGCTCTCCCACCAACAGAGTGTACTAGTGACTGACCTAGCTCTCCCACTAACATAGTGTAGTAGTGACTGACCTAGCTCTCCCACTAACAGAGTGTACTAGTGACTGATCTAGCTCTCCCACTAACATAGTGTAGTAGTGACTGACCTAGCTCTCCCACTAACAGAGTGTACTAGTGACTGACCTAGCTCTCCCACTAACAGGGTGTACTAGTGACTGACCTAGCTCTCCCGCCCAACAGAGTGTACTAGTGACTGACCTAGCTCTCCCGCTAACAGAGTGTACTAGTGACTGACCTATATAGCTCTCCCACTAACAGGGTGCACTAGTGACTGACCTAGCTCTCCCACTAACAGAGTGTACTAGTGACTGACCTATAGCTCTCCCACTAACAGAGTGTACTAGTGACTGACCTAGCTCTCCCACCAACAGAGTGTACTAGTGACTGACCTAGCTCTCCCACTAACAGAGTGTACTAGTGACTGACCTAGCTCTCCCACCAACAGAGTGTACTAGTGACTGACCTAGCTCTCCCACTAACAGAGTGTACTAGTGACTGACCTAGCTCTCCCACTAACAGGGTGTACTAGTGACTGACCTAGCTCTCCCACTAACAGAGTGTGTCCTGTCCTCTCCATGACGCTACGAGCCACTGATATTGCACTCTTGACCTGACGCAGACACCCCACTGACCCAACATCGTGACTCTCCCTACGAGGCCAGCGTAGTGTGATCATAGATAGAAGAGAAAGGGATTGGCAACGGGGGCAGTTCACGTGATGCTTTTACATTGAATGTACACAGATGGGCCTGAAACCATCCGTGTTTCGCCCTAAAACTCCCGCGAAAACCCGGGAAACTTATTGTGTCTAATGCCTACTTCTCAAAGACCCCTCCAACACTTAAACACATGCCCCCTGATGGTAGGTATCATTTAGAAATATAATCTTGATTTTCGTGAAGTAGCTAGAGGTACACAGAGCCTCTGTCAGAGGTTTTTTCATGCTTGTGTTCCTATAGCACCTATGATAATTATATAGCTAAGGTTGTGTTACTAAGTAGTGTGCTATGTCCCAAATCGCCACACAAATGAGGTGAAGTTGATGTTTAGCAGTAGAACTGCTTGTAGACTTTTTTTACAGACGGCAAAAACAATTCTCATGAATTATTCATGTTTAGACTCCCACGTTGGAAGTAAGCCTCGAGGCGAAACACGGATGGTACCGGAAGTGCATTCCGTTGCCAATCCCTTTCTCTTCTATTCATGGTTCTCTCTAGTTTCCCTGGCCACACACAATAAGTATACACAGGTGATACCATTGCTCACCCATCCATGATCATTGCATCCAGGGTGGTCTCTCCATTCTCATCAGGACTGGAATAATGAGAGTAAGACATCACTGCAATAGTCAGATGCACGCAATAGTATTTGTGTGATTACAAAATCATGGCCCCTACATCACACCTCACACACACACACACACACACGCCCCCACACCTCACACACACACGCGCGCGCGCCCACACACCTCACACACACGCACGCCCCCACACAGTCCTCACCTCCCACCATAGCCCACTGTCCCGTCACACTGTTCACACCTCACACACACGCACGCCCCCACACAGTCCTCACCTCCCACCATAGCCCACTGTCCCGTCACACTGTTCAGCTTCACACACAGAGCAACCTGCCTCCACTGCATCGAGGTAGCTACCACCATTACTCAAGCTCTGGGCAGCTGGGGAGAACAACAATATATTGGACGACTATAACTACATACGCAAAGTACCAATGTACCAATGTATTAATGTATGCAACTACCAGCACGGACTTGCCTACGCTATTTGCTCGCCTAGGTTGTACTCTTTAAATACAGCTGGTCAGTAGATAACAGTACGTATACGAGGGACATGAGGAGATGTAGTTCCTAGCTCTGTATAACAGTACGAGGGACATGAGGAGATGTAGCTCCTAGCTCTGTATAACCAGAGATACAAAAGAAAGGGGATTGGAAACGAAATTTTTACGAAATTTTTGCGTGAAGCATTCCGTGTTATAGGGCGTGGCTAAAACTACAAAGGATTATATTTATAGTCAGCATGCTCATTACCAGTCTTGACTGCTCTACAATGTGCTGTACATAGAAACAGTGAAATTGATCATTTTTAATGTTGATTTTTCTAAAAAGTAAAGAGAATTTAGCTCTAAAAAGTCGACTAAGCCATGCAGCCACTATTACTAGACAAATAAATGCTATGCAAGAAGAAATAGCCTTTACTATGAAGTCGTAGGAGGGACAGGCCCGTGGCGTGTCTAAAAGTATACTAAAGCAGTTTGAAGGACTATACTGCAAACGTTTATGAACAGTACAGCTTATTTATAGCATGAAGCCATTCTATGTAGCACTTAGATACATAATAACCAAGTCAAGCAATGTCCTTTGCTGTTTTGACTTCACAGGAGGGACAGAGAAAAGTTGACATAGAGTAATTCAAGCTAAACTCAAAAAAATTGGAAACAGAGTAAAGACAACAGACTTAGAGCTTGTCAGTGGTATAAGCTTACTTCTCTCAAGTATCTCCCAGGCCCTGAGTGATCTCTAGTGGATAGGAGAGCTAGAAACCAGGGATACAAAACTTTTCCATGTAATTATTTGCGAGCGCAATAATTACACGGAGTGCTTCACCGGATGTCAGTCCTTTTACATAGGGCGTGGGCGGTCGTTTCCAATCCCCTTTCTTTTGTATCTCTGGTATAACAGTACGAGGGACATGAGGAGATGTAGTTCCTAGCTCTGTATAGGTCAGTAGATAACAGTATGAGGGACATGAGGAGATGTAGTTCCTAGCTCTGTATAACAGTACGAGGGACATGAGGAGATGTAGCTCCTAGCTCTGTATAACAGTACGAGGGACATGAGGAGATGTAGCTCCTAGCTCTGTATATTCTGAGCTCATCAACGTTACTATTCACCTCCTTTGTTAGCGTCTACAAATGGCCATGTATTGATGACCACTGGTAACAGCTTGTCCTCACACACGCACGGACCAAGCAGAGCAATGAGCAGCACACAGCCAACACACAACTTCATTGTTTACGTTTTTAATTAATCTGTTATGGGTGGAGCCCATTGAAAACAGGCGTGGTTTTAATTTGTTTGTCACTATACTATAAATCACTGTTCTGGATCAACTTCTCTCTAGTCTGGTAGGATGATAAAGACCTGGGCATTCTTCACTCTGGGAGGAATATTCACTGCAGTCTATTCTAATGCCGTCAGAAAATATCCACTGATGAGAAGTACGTAAGCTGTTTCAGTAAAATTGACTTTATTTAATACACGGTACGGAGACCATAGCCGGCCTTCGCTTTTAGGAGACTAGTTTTGAGCATCCACACCTTTAGTTTGAATGGTGCAATGTAAGCTCCATCACAACATAGCCGTAGTTGATTTGATTGGTCTGCACTCCTGACGAAGGTGCTGTTATACATAGGCGTTACTTTTTTTATCAAAGCTAACCCTTGTATGTGTTCGTGTGTTTGGTACAGAGCCCCAGCTGCACCTGGTGTGCACTGGTGTGGGGTTCTTCCTGGGTTACCTAGCGCACAACTATGAGGAGGGTTCAGAGAAGAGGACACAGAAGCTGCTCTCACGATATAGACATGCCCCCAGGGAGTGGGTGGAGGTCAGCTCTGATGGTGAGTGGGGCTTGTGTGTGTGTGTGTGTGTGTGTGTGTGTGTGTGTGTGTAGATACGCCCCCAGGGAGTGGGTGGAGGTCAGCTCTGATGATGAGTGGGGCTTGTGTGTGTGTGTGTGTGTGTAGACACGCCCCCAGGGAGTGGGTGGAGGTCAGCTCTGATGGTAAGTGGGGCTTGTGTGTGTGTGTGTGTGTGTGTGTGTAGATACGCCCCCAGGGAGTGGGTGGAGGTCAGCTCTGATGATGAGTGGGGCTTGTGTGTGTGTGTAGGTGGTCAGCTCTTTAATTCCCATAGCAAATCTCAGACCGTGCATGGAATTCGTCCACTTCCATATACTCTTTTGGTAACAAACTTTCCACATCCATGATCTGCTATTTGCTTACAATCTTTAATCTTCACAATATTAGTCTCTGACATTTATGACATTTATGACTGCACATTGTACATTACTGTTACAATATCATTATCATGTGTTGGCCCTCTCCCTCACATTATCATGTGTTGACCCTCCCCCTCACATTATCATGTGTTGACCCCCTCCTTCACATTATCATGTGTTGACCCTCTCCCTCACAACATTATCATGTGTTGACCCCCTCCCTCACATTATCATGTGTTGACCCTCCCCCTCACATTATCATGTGTTGACCCCCTCCCTCACATTATCATGTGTTGACCCTCCCTCACATTATCATGTGTTGACCCTCACCCTCACATATATGCACACACTCTCAGATTGAGTGATGGACACAAGCAACCATAGCAACTCGTGGACATTAACTCTCTTTGTCAGACTACTTTGACTGTTGTAGTGTACATGTATTGCTAGCTTTTGTGAGCATGTTCTGTATTTCACTTCACCACTGTGTATGTGTTTTTTGTACTAATTAAATGGTTGGCGGCATTGACATTAAAATTGAATTGTTATTATAATATTTGCAGCAGTGAGACTTGTACTTATTGCTACATACATAGTGAGGACAAACTGAATGACTGGCTATAGATACAGATTATAATAATGCTGCTGTAATATTGAGACAAGGCATAAAAACAACGTGGCACACACACAATTAATACACAGAAGAAGTGAGTAGTGAAGTCTCTCAAGTAAAGAGTTCATTTGTTTGTCTGTACTGAAACCTGCACAAAAAGAGAAGTTTCATTAAACAGTATAATTATAAGAATGAAATGAATGGTGTATTATGTATAATACTATCTGTGCGATAATGCATGGAAATACTCACATAGTTTATTTGTATATCCTCTGACTGACGCTGGCTCCAATGCTACTAGTAGTACCGCTCAGGTTGGTACTACCCAGAGAGGTGGACGATGATGACATATATTCCTGATGGTCGTACTCTTGTGTCATAGCTCGATGGGGGGTAACAGTGCCGTCAGTGGGTGTGTCTGATGAGGGGGTCTGTATGCTCACACCGCGTGGTATGTAGTGACCCTGCTGTAGATAAGTGGGGGGTACGTCTTGTGAGAGCATCATGTGATGCCCTCGAGGCTGGTTCATGCGAGGATCAACACGGCGATTGCCTCTGGGTGTATAATCCCTCGGGGCTACCATGTGATATTGATCTTGCAGTGCACTGGCAGAGCTGTATCTTGGTTGAGTTCGCACGTGATGCCTCAGTGGTTCTTGCGGTGGAGGGGGTGGGCCGTAATAATCGTACTCGTGTTGCATGGGTTGCCCCATCTGAGGTGGAAGGTCATAATGTCTGGGTGGGGGGTGCTGCTGTTGTTGCCGATGGCGATGTGGGAGTAGTGATATATGTGACCCTTGGCTGGATGCACCACCGTACATAGACACAGGCTGTGAGTGCTCCATGTATCTAGGCACTGGTGCGTGGTGCTCTTGACTGCTCGAATAGCTAGCCATCTCGCTCAGTTCATTGATAGCGTGATCCATGGGTGTGGCTCTGGGGACCCATTCTCCCATACCCGGCTGGCTGTATCCACCGTAATGGGGAATGTCTTCTTCAACTGGAGGCACATTCAAGTTACCCACTGAGTTATTCAGAGTTTGGTTGTTGCCCATATAACTGCTGTCACCGTCAGGGATGGTTGTTTCATCATCCAAATCCTCATCATCGTCATCAAAATCATACTTCCGATAAAGCATGTTATCGATGTCAGCTTCTGCGTCTGCCTCACCTCCACCTTCAGATGCAAACGTGTGGTTACTATGGATACTCTCCCGCGAGCCATGATTGTTGAGCAAGCCGTGATGAGCAGCGTAGATGGCTGCAATCTTAGCCTTAGGATGAGGTAGTTGTTGGCTGCCCAGCATGTCGGTGCCGATGCTACTAGCTAGGTCAGATGTGCTCCTTGCATGTGATGAATTATTCGGTGGTCTTTTCTGGAGGCCTGGGGAATTGTACGCCGATCTTGCCATCATTTCGTTATTACTGTCCAATTCGTCATCTGCATAATTAGAGTAGCTCTGTTCAGAGGAATTGCTTCTGCTACCAGACGAATGACGCAGTGCATGCCCGAGTGGGTACATCTTTGTAGACTGTAGTTTAAGTTGACCGGGAGTTGAAGATCTTGATCCTTGACTGTGCCTACTCTGGAACCTCTCTCCCAGCTCCATGTTATTAGGAGGGGCCGAATCTTTTATTTGTACTTTCTTTGAGGTTCTTCTATACCTGCACACACAAGCGACACACAGCAGCAAGAAGAATATGATCATCACTGCAACCACTGAAGCAACAACCACGACTATGATGATGAGACTGTTGCCAGTGGGATCGGTAGTGGTGGATATTTTGAATGAATTGTGGAGATTTAGATCAAACGAAGTTCTTGCTGAATTCATTCCATCGCTAACTTCAACTTCTGTCGGCACGGTGAAATATTCAGAATCTTCACTTTCAGCTTGTCTCTTGTGAATGCTTCTTTTGACGGACGGAGAATTGTCTGCAGTTGAGCTCACATTCAATATTATCTCTCCATTTCTACTGTTGATTCCGAAGTACATTTTGGGTAGATCGTTTACAAAACTGAAGATAAGTTGAGAGCTCTTGTCAAAGTCTTCAGCTGTCACTTGAGCAATGACATCACCTGGTAAACTATTTGGACCAATCGGATTAAATTCGAACTTAGTTACTGAGAAAGTTGGTGCTCCTTCATTTACATCTCCAATGGTAACAGTTATCGCGGCAGTACTGGAGAGTCGTGTGCTTCCACTGTCTGTAACTACTACTGTAAAAGCATACTCATCAATGGTTTCAGCGTCTAGTTCTCCACTGGTGAATATTTCTCCGCTATCTCTTTCGATCCTAAAAGGAAGAGCTGCCAGTTGGTCATACAACAATTCATACTGTAGAATGCTATTCTCCCCCACATCATCATCTGTAGCTCTGATTTGACCGATTGAGCTCTCCGCTCGAGTGTTTTCCATGACAGAGAAACTGTAGACATTGGAGGAAAATACTGGACTATTGTCATTAACATCCGTTACGGTCACACGGACTGTAACAGAACATGTTATAGGCTGCAAAATACTGTCTGTAGCAACCACGCGAAATACATACTCTGACTTAGTTTCTCTGTCTAGAGCACTGACTAGCATCAATCGCCCTGTGCCCCTCTCTACAGTGAACGGTGTATCCATAGTTTCATTGATAAAGTACTCGACTGGTCTACCAACAAGGCTCGTTGCTGTCAAACGTTCATCAGGCAAAACCGTTGCATCTTCAGACACCTCGAGGCTGTAGTCATTATATTCAAAGGTAGGGCATTCCGGGTAAACTACAACAGTGATATAAGCGTAGGCAGCCAGGTAGTGATGAGCACAGGAAGGAGCTGGAGAAGCATTGGAGGCTTCTAAGCGGAAGGTGTAGTTCTGAGCCTGCAGGTTCCAGGAGGTACCTGCAGTGTTCCTAAGGATCAGGCTAGCTTCGTTACTGCCAGATTCTCTCACTATTTGAAACAGACCGTTAGCTTCGCTATAATAATGAGGAATATTGAATTGTATACCCGAGTTTTCGGCAAAATCTGCATCACTTGCACTGAAATGACCGACTGCATCATTAGCATTAGCATTCACTGATATTCCAAACACATAGGACTCGGTGTTGAACACGGGAGGATTATCGTTAATATCATACGAACGGAAACTGAAAGTTGTAGATGTAACGAATGGGGGATTTCCCTGATCGACAGCGTTCACGGTCAGAGTATGGAGATTTGTTCGTCTAGTAGCAACCATCACTCTCTTATTCCTAATCACACCAGTGTGAGGATCAATCACAAAATTCCCTTCGTCTTCCGGAGATGTAACAAGGGAATAAGTTACGACTCCATTGAGACCTAGGTCCTCATCCGTACTAGATATCCGTGTGACAAGCGAGTTGATCGGTTGCTGCTCCCATATTTCAATATTTTCAGGTACTGTTATTTCTGGTGCATTCTCATTGACGTCCATGACATTGATCGTAAGGTATGTTGATGTAATAGATTCAGAGTCTGAAGCTTCCACACGCAAGAGGTAGTAGTCGAGCGTTTCATAGTCTAGTTGAGTAGAGCTGCTTAGAGATACCATACCTGTGTCAATGTTAATCTTAAAGTTAGTCTGAGGAGGGTTGGGAATCACTTCTCCACGAAGACTTGCCTCCTCCATAAACAACTCATACCTCAGTGGGGGTCCGGTGTCTGGGTCCACAGCTGACACACGGATGATCCTTGACCCGCTCTGTGTGTGCGGGTATTCATACACTCCAATAGAGTAGTTTCCCTCACGAATAAAACTGGGAGGATTGTCATTAACATCGCCAACTTCGATGTGCAGTATCATTGCTCCAAAGTTAGGCTGGCTGCTCAAATCGAATGCTCTGATTACAAGATCATATGAGCTGTAAACTTCGCGGTCCAGTGCTCTGTCCAGCGTAACTTCACCACTGGTGCGATTAATTGCAAACGCTCTGTCAAAATTTCCATTGCTGATCTCGTAGTTCAATTGGCCGAAAATTCCCGAGTCATCATCAAAGGCTCGTGCTGTGAACACAGACGTGCCAATATCAGCATCTTCATTAAGTTCAACGATCTCCGTTGCCCTCACAAACACTGGATCCTTATCATTCACGTCAATCACATTTATAATCACTTCGAGATATGCTGAGTTTCGAATGATATTATTCAAATCTGTACTGTCTTCGATATACGCTTCAACATACAATATGTAAGTGCTTCTGTCAAGGTAATCGAGTTCTCCTTGAAGATGTAGCACTCCTTGTGATTTTGAAATAGCGAACAGTCCCTCGGGCGCATCCGTGTACACTATTCTGAATAGTGAGCTATGTGACTGAGTGACGAATGTGTAGACTGTACCACCAACGCCATGGTTTTCCTCCACCTCAATAGTGTGTGGTGTCATTGCTATTCCAGCAAATACTGGAGCAGGATTGGGATCTTGAAACACCACTTCAATGAGGGCGTCCACTGTCTGAGCAGTAGAGCCAAGATCATACGCTGTCACACGCAGATCCACAGAGGTACCAGCAGGGATCGGGCCTTTGCTCCGAACCACTCCAAGCTCTTGGTCTATTGTGCAGTGCACTGATGTGGTGCCATCACTAGTGAGGATTTGATATCTCACTACACCATCTTGTCCTTCGTCGCCATCTCTTGCGGTTACCGTGAACAGATCGATATCAGCTCTAGGAGTGGAAGAGAGGACGAGTCGTGTCGGTAGGTCTTCAAATACGGGTATTTCATCGTTAGCACTGAGCACAGTTACCGTTAGTAAAGTTTCTGCTGTTCTGCTAATGCCGGGGGTTCGATCAACAGCTGCTACTCTTAGCGTGTGTGTCTTATCTTGCTCGAAATCAAGCGACATTGCAAGAGTGATAATTCCGTTAGTTGGTTCGATTGCGAACAGCGGATATTGTTCTTGGAATTGGAATGTGAGTTCACCATTATCCCCCATGTCCGGGTCGTTTGCAAGTCCAGTAAAATCGAAAATGGGAACATTAATCAGTGTATCTTCGCTCACTTCAGTGGTGTAGCCTTGGTGCTGGGTAAAGCTTGGATGATGATCGTTATCACCTTCGATGGCCAATCTAATGAAGGTAGTATCAAACAGGGAGGTGCTCATAGTGCTGTATACGGTCACTTCTGCCTCGTACAGTGGTAGGGGGGACGGAGGTAGGGTTGCTCGTAGCGTTACATCACCACTGGGGGACACAGCTAACAAATCTCCTGTTATCTGAGAGGCAATCTCAAACCTAAACGCTGCATTATCTCCAGTGTCTTGATCTGTAACTTCACTCGCCAGATTGAAGAATGCAACACCTGGTGTCAAGGTTGCCGTGCCGTAGAGGATATATTGGTATCGTGAGAACAATGGAGAATTATCATCCGCATCAACGATAGTCACGATTACCTGGGTAACAGCAGGTTGTCCTCCATCAGAGGCCATTACTCGGAAGGTCCTAGTTTGAAATGCAGTCATTTCTCTATCAATCTCTACCAGTGATACCACATCTCCAGTTGAGCTGTCAACATCGAAATATCCATCCTGCCCATCAAGAGTGTAAGTGATTGTTCCAAACTCCCCCAGATCTCTGTCTGGAGCGTCCACTGCTCCAATGCTGGTACCAACAGGGCTGTTTTCAATGAAGGCAAATTCGTACAAACTTTGAGTGAACACTGGAGATTCATCGTTCACATTTATGATGGTTATACTGAGTTCAAGTGCGGTGGACGTCAGCTGTGGTTCGCCGGTATCCTTGGCAACAACGGACAAAGTGTACGATTGCACGCTATCATAGTCTAGGTGTGAGGCAACAATGATATCTCCAGTTTGACTATCAATAGTGAAAGCATCTTCAATATTTCCGTCCACAATCTCATAATACACTGCATCGTGTGTTGCATTGTCAGCATCGTTAGCTTGCACTGTCAGCACTACAGTATCGACATCAATGGACTCTAGTATCTCAGCAGAGGTCAAGTACCGGGTTGTATCAAACACGGGTTGTCTGTCATTCACGTTTCGGACATAGACGATTACCATGACATTGGAGTGCTTGGTTTCATCTATGAGTTCTTGTGCTCTCAGATTGAGCACATAGCGATCTCTGCTGTTGAAGTCGAGCCTCGTACTTGTTACTATGGCACCACTTTGGTACCCGAAATTGACCGATGTTTGTCCGTTCTCCATGACCGTGTACGTGAGTTTCATTGGATCGTTCAAGCTGTCCATATCGTAGGCCCTGATTCTCAGCACCTCTGCTCCAATGTCCAACTCTTCACCAACTACAACACTCACAATGGTACTATCGAAACGCGGACCATATTCGTTAACATCCTCGATTTCAACGGTGATTGTTTTTGATGTAAAATGCCTCGGGCCAGCTTCTTCATACGCCAGAATGGTGAGCTGGTAACTGTCGTCTCTTTCAAAGTCTATTGCCGGAAGTTGGACATCATCGACAGGGTCTGTACATTCACTGCTCTGAGATATCGGACAAATGAAGAACTGTCCAGTATTCTGTAGATTACAAAATATGTGTTTTAGAGAAGCATCCGCCAGTTCAAACTTGACGTCTGCATTCGGGCCCTCATCGGCATCCGTGGCTGTTACAGTGAATATGATATTACCATCACCTATTGTTGCATCTTCTCGTATGGTTTTCCGAACGGGATCGAGTCCAAATACAGGTCTATTGTCATTCACATCTGTCACTACGATATTAATGACAGCTGTGTCCGACCGTCCACCACCGTCACGCGCTCGAACATCGAATGAATATTGACTTCTAGTTTCTCTATCAAGTGGCAGCCTCAAAAATATATCACCATTTGAGAATAGTTGGAAATGTTGGTCGATGCTACTACCTTGGTTGACTTCGATGCTCACACTCCCAAACACACCAGCATCACTATCGCTCACGGATATGGTGGCTATTTTTGTATTGACTGAGTAATCTTCTGGGATATAAAAAGTTCTGTTCTGGTTTCGATTGAAAACTGGAGTATTGTCATTTTCGTCTGCCAGATAAATACTCACACTTGCAGATGATGATTTTGGAACGTTTCCATTGTCTTGTGCTCGTACAGTGAACGTGTACACAGCTGTACCCTCTGGGGGGTCACGGTTCAATTGATTAGTTGTAGATCTTATCTCTCCATTTCCAGTTACCATGAAAGGAATGTTTGCATCCACAATAGAGAATGTGATGTCACTGTTAGCACCTTCGTCAATGTCCCTGGCAACCACACGCCCTGCTAGAGTGTTTTGTGGACTGTTTTCAGTGATACTAAAATTATACGTATCTGGCGTGAAAGTTGGTGCGTTATCGTTTATATCAGTGATTGTGACCGTGAGGAGGCTACTGATTGTCAAGCATTCTAAAGAGGACACTGTATCATGAGCTGTGATATTGAGTGTGTACACTGCTGGCGTATTGCCTTGACCAATCAGAGCTTCTCTATCAATGTTCATTGTCGTTGTGTGGATATTAGCTACGTGATTGAAATCTTCACTGATGGCAAATTTTGTCGATTGTGTACCGTCAGCATTTTTGAGATTATAGACAACAGTTGAAACCGTATTTCCTTCAAGATTTGTGGCCTCAAACGCCAGAATAAGAGTGTTGAGTGGAGAATGCTCGGGCAAATTGATGGCTGGATTGAAATCTTTCAGTCTTAGACACGGATCTTGTGCATCAGTCACATTAATTATGATTGTTTGCTCATCGAAATTAATCGATACAAACCCGTCTGTAGCTCTCACTATGAACCTCTCTTCTTGATTTGTCTCATGATCCAGCGTGCCAGTCAGTGTGATAGCACCCGTGGTTTCATCAATGTCAAAGCGTTCAGTAATCCTCAGACTGGGGTTTAAAGCAATAATTGAATATCGTGTCTGATTGTAAGGATCGAGATCGAGATCAACCGCATGTACAGTTAAGAAACGTGTTCCTGTCGCAAGATTTTCTGGCAAGGAGATGGTGATGGAGTCTTCAGCAAATACGGGACTCTGGTCAGAAATATCTCTAATTGTAATTGTCACGTCAGCAAGACTGCTCAGCACACTAGCACCTTCGATGCTGGGATTACTGGCGCGTACAATCAATTGAACAGTTCCGCTTTCTCCCAAATCATCGCTCTCTCTGTCTATTACCGTTTTAGTCGTGATTCTGCCAGACATTTCATCTATCAAAAACCAGTCTCCAGCTACAGTTGGCTCTGCTCCGGTAATATCGAACGTTATTCGACCATTTTCCCCCGTGTCCAAATCGTTTGCTTTTATTTCCTGCTGGAAACTTCCCCTGACAATAGTGCCCATCGAGTTCTCTTCGTTGACTTGGAAATGATAGGGAGCACCGATAAAAACTGGTTCATTATCGTTGATGTCCAGAACATTGATGGAAACGAACGCGTCTTGGTTGGTGAACAGTACACCATCGAATGCACGCACAGCTAGTGTGTAGTTGGCAACTTCTTCTTTGTCAAGTGATCTGGTCGTTCTAATTTCTCCCGAAATCTCGTCAATTGCAAAGTGTCCTCTCTCATTTCCGGAAGCTATCGATAATCTTATATTGTTGTTCATACCGTCTGGATCTGTGACGTTGATTGTGGTCACATGATATCCGACCATTTGATTTCCTTCTCTGATGTTTACCACAACGTTTTGGGACATTAGATCAAATATAGGGTTCTCGTCGTTGGTGTTTGTAACTGAAATATTGAGCATCTCTTGAGTTGTCAACTCTCCATCACTTACGCTGATCACAACGGTGTACATGGGTGTGGTTTCGTAATCAAGTGGAACAGCACCCAAAAACACACTAAAAGAATCTTCGAAGAATTGAAATCGATTATCGTCGGGGGTTACCATGAAGCCATACACGAGAGTGGCGTACCTGAGTGTGTCAATATCAGTAGCGTCAACTGTAAATAATTTGGTATTGATTGAGAAATTTTCACTGACTTCGAATACTCCTTGTGGAAAATGAATGACTGGCGTGTTATCATTCACATCTCTGAGGGTGATATTGATAGTAACCATGTCAGTGCGTGCAGTGTCTCGGCTGTTTGTGGGATTATCAGATGCTACAACCAGTACAGATATATCTTGTTGCATTTCACGATCCAATCTCCCAGCTACAATCAGATTTCCAGTTTCGGTTTCAATTTCAAACAAGTGCTGATGAGGGTAGGCTTGGGAGGAGGTGGGCAGGTGGTATGTGACTCTACCGTTGCCAGTAGCAACATCGTCCGCATCAGTGGCTTGAATACTAACAATCTCTGTGTTTATGTTAGGCTCCTCGTCAATCTCATACACATTCTGTAAGTTGTTTCGGTTGATTATCGGAGAATTATCGTTCAAGTCCTCCACTGTGAGTAGTACCTCGCTTCTTGACGTGAGTTGTGGATCACCGAAATCATTTGCGAGCAAAACAATGTGGTATTCACTGCGTACTTCTCTGTCTACTCTCCGGATGAGATTTAGCTCTAAGTGATTGTCGCCAGCCACCAACTGAAACGTGGCTGAAGGTACCAATACTCCGTTGATCTGCTCGTACAGCTGGTGTGACGTGTTACCATTGGCTCCACTATCACGGTCGTCAATAGTGAAAAATCCGACTGTATTGCTGACACTTGACTCTAGGATTGTTCTATCCCCAAAAAACACGATTATCGGCGCATTATCATTCACATCTTCAACCGTCACCACGACAGTCGCACTGTTCATCATATTACATCTATCAGTAGCGTGTACACTCACTTCGTACACTGCATACTCCTCTCTGTCCAGTTCATCACTGAGAATGAGTGTCCCTTCTTCAGAGTCGAGCACAAAGGGATGCTCTGGTAATATCTCACAAGGGTTCAGCTCTTCTCGTCTGCGGCAAACCTCGTATATTGTGTAGGCCAGGGTACGATCAAGTAGATCTTCGTCAAAGGCAGTGATGTTGTTGAAGATGACTGTGTTCACTGGACTGTCCTCAGGGAGGCTGGGTGGGAAGTATCTAGTAGTGGGGAAAGTAGGGGACTTGTCACACACGTCACTAACGGTAACGTTGAGTGTCCGTACAGCTGTTCGTGGGTTCTCAGAGCCTTCAATGGCTTGCAACTGAAGTGAGTATTGCGAAACAGTTTCTCTATCCAATGGGCGTGTAACTCCTAGTCTTACTTCACTAATGGCTTGTGTTACTTCATTGATCCGAACAGACACAGTGAACAAGCCATCTAAATCATCAATCAGGCTGTAGTTTCGTATACTATTAGATCCCTCATCTGGGTCAATCCCCTGGGTGAGCGTGACATCGGCCTCTGCATTGGCTTCCGCAATCTCCACTACTACAGAGTCAGTTGGAAATACTGGAGGATTGTCGTTTTGGTCAAGAATGTTGAGATTGAGACCAACAGCACTTGCACCAGACACATACGTGATGGTGAGTGTCACTGGTTGAAATGTGTTTCCTACTCCAGTTCTGATACGTCTAGCAATATCTTCACGATCAATGTTCTTCTTAGCCGATATTCTACCGGTACGGAACTCAAAATACTCCTCTAATACTGCCGCTTCATTTCCATTGAGGGCTGCAAACACATTTTCGGATAAGTTCAAATCAATGATGAGATCGCCAACGATAACGGTGTTTTCTACGAGATCAACTATTTGTTGAGAGTTGATGCACACAATGAAGGATAGCAACACGGCCGTAACTATGTTAGTGGTTCGACTACTGCTTCTCATTTTGACTGTCTTAGTACGTTGGTTGTATCAACTTTGGAAGTACCTGCATAAAAAGTAACGATAAATATTAATTAGCAATAGAGGTCTATTACACGGGGGAGGAGGGTTGTGAACATATTTTAAACAGCCATAACTCGTTACTGAAACACATATGTACCTTCGAAAGATACCTTTCAAACATTTTGTTGGGCCATAATTTGCCATTTTTCAGCCTTGGATCCATGGTAAGAACAAATTGGCAAATTAATGGTAAATACAAAACATGGACTCTCTGACATTCAGTGCACGGCTTGTAATTCTGCTAAGAACTGTTCAGACATACTTAGTACAATGGTACAATACAATGCATGCTGATGTGTGGGTATGGTGCGTGAATATAATGAATGGGTCAGTTGGCACCTAACATGGGCTGTGCAGAGTGTGGGATGTATACACAGGGGAAGCCATGCAAGGTCACCAGGCGTGAATAACGTTAGCTTTGGTGTGAACAACACTGACCTTTGCCCTTAGCTACCAGAGCAAAAACAAGCAAACAAACTGTGTAATGCATGCATTAATTGCTGTGTGTATAAAACCATACGGTCTGCGGTTGGTACTAACCATCTCTGAGGGTTTTACGAGATGTTAATAATGGGCCTCAGGACACAAATCGCATAGAGTCAATAATTTAGGAACCTGTATATTAAAATATTAGCTGTACATGTATCTATAGCAACCACTACCTGTAACCTAGGCTGCATTATGTGAACCTAATCTCAATCCTAATGGCTCCTTTGAAAGCATGGGTGGGCACGCACACAGTATATAGAGTGAAACATTACCTGGTCTGCAATAGCTATACAGTACACACACGCGCACACACGCACTTATAATATACCCCCCTCCAAACCACACACACACGCACACAGAAGTTAGGGAGACCAAAGTCTGGGAACCAATTCACGGCATATTAACTTCTGACCACAGGAATGCGGACTTTAATACACACACTCACAATCATGTGTTTATGGGATAAGCCACACCCACTACAGAAACACGATCCCGAATGAACAATTGCATTGATCATGCGAGAGGAGTCTGTAATACTAATAGCTAGTGCAGGCTATTTTCTGGGTATCATAATTTATGACCTGTAACCACAATAATTCAAAACAGTCACGGTTGGTGAGAACGGAGACCCCCTGGCTACCTCTTGTGGGAATGTACAAGCTTACCACAACTAACAACACAACACTTGAGCTATAGGGGATTTATTATATTGACTACCAACTCTTGCTCTAAGACCATGCACTAACTCTGCATGTACCACTGACACTGAAGTACTCTTTAGTTATAATCTTAATGGCCTGTCCACTCATCTGAATGCAGAAGCACTACTGTCACAGCTAGCACACCCTCCCTCATGCTGCATGCATGCGCAGTTAATTGGGTGTGATAATTACTGCTCTACCCACACCAGCTGCCTCTTATCATAATCACGTGTTACAGATACCACTCACTGCAGCACGGACCACAATAGCACGCTGAAGAAAGCACTTAATAAAACTACTGCTGTAAATACTTTTCGGCATGTTTTCCCACTAGTACATGCAAGGTTATCATTGCACAATCCCACCATCTCCAGAGCAATGGATACCGTGCAATGATAACTCCATGCATCCTCCCACCTTTACTAGATGTCTAGACAACAGCATTGACTCTCCCACCCTACCCATACTAGCACACATTAAACTCTGACGCTCTGCTAGTTTGGGCAGATACTACTGTATGCACTGTTTCCCGCTCTCTATTAGGATATGGTATGTGGAGTGAGTGGGGAAGCTACCATAAAGAATAGATAAAGACTGTTAACTACATCAGAAGCTTGGCAACCGCTTACCTTATATCACACACCTACTGATGCTATAAGCGATACACACAGCTGCCACTAGGCAAGCAAGAGTACTGCATTGTATTACTTATTACTCTCTTATATACATTATATAGCACAATGCTTAATGGCTACACAGGTGAGGAGGGGCAGTATTTCCTCTCATACACCAACTAGTGGTTGTGTGGCATTTCTAAGCGCCAAATCAAAGGCTTCATTAAAAGTAAACACAAGCTCATGCAAAACCGATTAGCCAGTCTACTCCTACAGCATTTAATGGAGGCAGATCACGGTGGGAAAGTTATTCTCTGTAAGCAGTGCTGCACTATTTGATTATGCAATTAAGACAGCTTAGCGGGTAAGGTTAGCATGCCTGTGTTCCAGCTGTGTTGATACTGACAAGGTCTAGCTCACTGATACCACATCATTATAATTATCTGCATGCAGCTTTATAGTTCATAGTGGAGCTGCATTAGCTCTATAAGCAAAGATTGTCTGCATAATATGAGGGGCACTAAAGTCTCTACTCTTCACAACTGATAAAGCCCCACACACACACACTCCTCACACATTTACACCCACACCACACACACACACAGGGGTTTACTATAGTGCCCATGTGATGTACAAAGTACAAGCAGTTGTAGTTGTGGTATAAACTACACTACCTTGTATATACAAGCAGCCTGAAGCTATACTTTATAGATGCACTTACCAACTATAAGCTTTCCAGTTGCAGAATGGTCTTATCTAGTCGTAGTGCAATCTTGCTAGCACTATCATAACATCATAAATAAGTAGTGTGGATCTTTAGTTGAGATTTACTGCAATGCACTGTAATTTTCAACAATAAATTGTGTATAGCCAAATATTTTCAACTTTTAATCATATTCATAGGCCGGAGATTGCTGCACACTTTACCTCGTGATAAGATCAAATGTTAATCACTTCCTGAATTCATAGCACACATTCCATACAAGCAATCTCATAAAGTTTTGAAAAATGACAGTTTACAATACAATACTCAAATGTGCATCAGTTTAACATTGTTTCCGTGGTCTAATACAAGTTTGTGCTTCCTGGGGAGCAGGTTGGGGCCGGCGCCGGGGGGTAGTGCTGTGGGGGGGCGATGGTGGCCGGGTAGTGTACTCGTTGTGGGGGGGCGATGGTGGTTGAGGGGTATACTCTGGCGGAACTCCTTCAGCCAGTCAGTCTGGTTGTGGATCAACTGTTCTGTAGATGGTGGGAGGCGACCGGACCTGCAGGGAAGGAAATGCTTAATACAAAGAAGTAGCAATGTATTGGCTGCTAGAGCTGCAGATAATAGGGTTTAATTTGCACAGTGAAATGATTATGTACTTGAAAACATGTTGAATTACAAGCTAACTGCTGTTTATCTTGTTACTGGTACAATAGCTTGTAACGGTACAAGCTAATGCATTCCTTTGATCACATTACAACGATGTATTATTACAAGGATGTTGTACGTATTGAGTTGCTCACATTATAAACCAGTGAACTGGAAATGTACTGTAACCCAACAAATGAGGAAATCTCCCCTACAGTGAAAGGTAAGAATAGTCTACTCTTGTGAAAGGTCAATCCATTCATGTCAGCTTAAACTCCAAGTCTTTGATGCCTTCAAGAAGGACTGTGCCTATAGAAGGACTGTGCCTATAGAAGGACTGTGCCTATAGAAGGACTGTGCCTATAGAAGCTGGTATTTAATTTACACTTGTATTAGTATTGCCACTGAGTAGCAAACACAACCCACCCACACACACAGCAACAGATGACCATCTTAAATATCAGGCCTGTATCACTGGCCATTAGCTGAACTGCCTATTTACAGAGCTCATTTCCATCATACAGTATCCTTGGCCAATCTTCATTGCAAATGCTTAGTTCGTAGTCTATACATGCTTAGTGTGCACGGACGAGGCTGAAACTGATGTATACAATACAAGGGGATGGGGAATACGTGTATCAGCTTTGCTACACTGTAAAGGGGATGGGGAATATGTGTATCAGCTTTGACAATGTAAGGGGATGGGTAATATGTGTATCAGCTTTGCTACAATGTAAGGGGATGGGCAATATGTGTATCAGCTTTGCTACACTGTAAGGGGATGGGGAATACGTGTATCAGCTTTGCTACACTGTAAGGGGATGGGGAATATGTGTATCAGCTTTGCTACAATGTAAAGGGATGGGCAATACATGTATCAGCTTTGCTACACTGTAAGGGGATGGGCAATATGTGTATCAGCTTTGCTACACTGTAAGGGGATGGGGAATTTGTGTATCAGCTTTGCTACAATGTAAGGGGATGGGGAATACGTGTATCAGCTTTGCTTTTGTAACTAAAGCCAGGAGACCAGGAGAAGCCTTCGCACGGCACACAGACACTAGGCTCTATAGCTGTACTAATCCAATCAGTGTGCCTTTTGGAACTACAGTGAATAGCATTCCAACTGAATATACTGGTAATAGGTCAAAGAGGGAGGACATTAGCTGCAAGGTGAGCACTCTTGGCTCAGGGTAGAACAGTGGGCCTCTAATATAAAGCTACTCTATTAACCATGAATGGTGGAGTGTCAGTTGACACATTCCACTGAGATGCATCACTGAAGGTAGTCTAAGAGCGAGACACGTCTACTGGAGCAGCTTAGATATTGTGTTAACCTTTGGTGGGCCAGTAACGAAATTAGAGCTGAAAAGAAGACTTAGTTTACTGGATCCCTAATGCCAGGTCACAACTCCTGGTGTTTGTGCTGGGCATGCTCAATTCAATTAACTATCAATGAAACTATCAATAACTAATAAAATCGCCTCATTTCATGTGGAACATCAAACATGAAGCACAGTCTAGGAGCACTGAAACCTGGCAGGCACAATAACGCTGGGACCAGTGTGTTGAGGTCAGGGTGCATCTGGGCCTGGGACACTGTAACCATAGATACCAAATGCTAATGATTTAGATATCACTATTCATTGGCTAACTACGTTATTACATGTAGTATTCTCAAGCATATACCGTACAGCGGGTATATTTAGAGGGTATAAGCTTTCGCGGAAAGATTAGAAAGGTTTTCGCAGATTTAATTTTCGCAGAATAGCAGCCTTTTGGCAGTGAAATATTGAATTCGTGGGTATAATGTTCGCAGTACATGCTTAATAAACTGCGAACATTATTTTATACCCTCAAAATATACCCGCTATACGGTAATTTAAGCTCCAGTGGGCTCTAAGTACATGTGATTAGGGGCATGCAAGGAGTGCCATGCACTGTACACTGGGCGTACCTTAATAGATGAGAATTGCTTAATACAGTAGAACCGCTGGACACGGTTGGTCGAGCACCTGTGGGGTAGAAGACGATAGTGTTGACAAATATGTACGTGTCTAATGTTAGGTTTAGAGTGACCCACACAGCGTGATGTGGTGTAGGGTTACTGACTCAACACGCCGGCATGGCTACACCAGCAGATACATGACTCATCAAGCAGACAATACAGTACACACTATAGCATACACAGGCGCTCTGTATAGTGTACCAGCACTGTGTGGTGTGTGTGTGTGTGTGGTGTGTGTGTGTGGTGTGTGGTGTGTGTGGGTGTGTGTGTGTGTGTGGGGTAGTTTGACCTACTACAATTGAAAGGTGTTTCTTAGGAAATCTTCCCCCTACCAATATTTGCAGCAGGAGTGGGGTGTCACCACACAGGGAGGGGTGTACACACTAAAATAACACGACATAATTATGGACAGATAGCTATGAGGGATAAAGTTACATACTGACAGCTGCAAGGTTACTTAGCGCATAATTATAAATGTAGGACAATGAAGATATTATTTTAAAAACAACCAGAGAGTGTTTATGGTCAGGAAAGGTGGGGTGGATGGGGATAACGATATTCACCAGCAGTATAGGAGACACGCTATTCATGTGCTTGGATAGGACCACTCTTAGACAAAGCATCAGCTGAACCTTGATACACCGTCACACTGACACCAGAGGGCACATTACGCCCCTTCACTCATGAGTATGATTATAGCCCTCTAGGCATCCAGCACTGATACACTGACAGTGTTGTCTAATTTCATGTTGACCATAACAGTATTAAGAGTGAAAGGATGGAATAATGGAGGGTAATGTACAACACACGCCTGCCTACACACAGCCATCATCATGCCAACTACACCCACACACTGTACAAACACATACATTATTGATAACTGGAAATTACGTTAATTGAAGAACATGTGTATATTATTAGGGCAGAGCAAATACCCACTTTACTGTAATTGAAATACATAACTAAAATTGGCATTTATAAACACTTGTTCCATATAATTATGACTGTGCAGTGCACCACTTGCTACAGTGTTGTTATACCTAGGCACAGCCCGCACCTAGGCACAGCCCGCACCTAGGCACAGCTCACACCTAGGCACAGCCCGCACATAGGCACAGCTCACACCTAGGCACAGCCCGCACAGCTCACACCTAGGCACAGCTCACACCTAGGCACAGCTCACACATAGGCACAGCTTAAACCATCACAACCCGACATGTACGTGTCACTCCGTGTATATACGTATGTAGCTCTGACATGCTCCACAGCCGTGGTGGGAATACACACACAGGGCCACTAGGGAAATCGTGCTATGCTAACCATTAATTTTCAGATTACCACAATCATTGCAGAGTAAAGCACTTTAGCTATCTATGTTGGACTATTGTCAACAAGATATTTGAAGGTCAAGTGGGCCATGGGGTGATGAGTGATAGTACACAGTGTATGGATGTAGTTAGATAATACCGTATAGCGCGAAATTTTCGAGGGGCTTAATTTTCGTGGATTTCGTGGGTTAGCAATCCTACACGAAAATTAAGTCCACGAAAATCGTTCTTTACCTGCTATAACGTGCAAGATTTAAAGGCGTGGCTTCCGGTAAGCAGTCATTCCGCGAACATTGTGCAACGAAATGGCTTTTAGAGGCCAATCCACGAAATATAAGTGCCTCGAAAATTTCGCGCTATACGGTAGATAGTCAATGATCCATGGCATATCACAATGCTCTACCATTGCTAGAGTGGGCAGTCATCAATGCTAAAGATAGGATTACTATATATACAGTAGCACAGGTTATAAATACAACCGGTGTAATGCACGTACACTGTAGGGTAAGAAGATAGCTACGTGATTCAATAGCAGCTAATGCACGTACACTGTAGGGTAAGAAGATAGCTACGTGATTCAATAGCAGCTAATGCACGTACACTGTAGGGTAAGAAGATAGCTACGTGATTCAATAGCAGCTAATGCACGTACACTGTAGGGTAAGAAGATAGCTACGTGATTCAATAGCAGCTAATTAATAAATTATACAGACAGAGCACATTTAGCGAGACTGTACATAAGTGCTGACAGTGCAATTCTCACCGAGATAAGAGCGTCTCTTGTCAGCCAGGTCCCACTCTGTCTGATCATGTGACCTTATCACAGGTTCCGCCCACCTGCACCAAACATGACATGCGCAACATACAACCATAGAATAAAGACCTAGCCTCAATGCTATAATATGGTATTCTACCTCCAAGCTCTGGGAAAATATTTACAGCAAGGAATGAATGATATGCTTAGTCTTAATTAACCTTAATTAAGACTAAGCATATAAAAAAACACACCTCTTCAAGTCAGGCACATGTCCATGCAGATGTGGGGGAGGCTTACTACACTAATCACATTAATTATGTACGCATTAAATACCTGGTATTTGTAGCTCCTCCGCTGGCGTCATATCCATGTGATTGCGTGGGTGTGTGTGAGATGTGAGGGGCGTGTGGAGTGTGAGGGGTGTCGGGTAGGCGAACCAATAGCTGGCCAAGTTGCGAGTTTATCATACTTAGAGATTGGAATATCATATTCTGTTGTGTTTTGTCTGAGTCCACAGTATCTGTTCTTTTAGTCTTGCGTTCTGTTCCACCACCGTCTGACAGTATTCTCCTAGTGGACGATGAGAACTTGGTTCCTCTAGTCTGAACCTCATTGGTTGAGGACTGCAGTGTAGTGTCATCCTCGCTATCACTACTGGTATTGATGAGGGTGTGGTTTGGTAGGGGTGAGCTCTGGTGCCTGACTCTAGGGGAGGGTTGGGTGTAGCGTCTGCTCTTGTCGAGGCTGGCCTGTAGTTTAGAGAGGTAGGTTTTGGGTGACGGTACATCAGTGGGAGGAAGGAACGGGCTGTCCTCATCTGAAGGGTCTTCAAGCTGTGTGTGTGTGTGGGGGGGGGGAGTGTGTGTGTGTGTGTGTGTGGGGGGGGAGTGTGTGTGTGTGGGGGGGGAGTGTGTGTGTGTGTGTGTGGGGGGGAGTGTGTGTGTTAAGTGTGAACGTACAATGATTATAGTGACAGTGTTGACAGTATTTAGGAGCCATTATTAAGAGAGAGACCTGATCAAAGTGTTGGGATCATTCTAGACATACCAGTGGAGTGAATGAATAAAGACACTGAGTCTATAGAATGTTACAGTAACAGATGGCTCAGTAATGTGGTGTACTTAACACAACCACTTCCCAACACACACACACCACTTCAATGCTATGCATGGCCCCTACACACACACACACACACCACTATATACAATGCTATGCATGGCCCCAATCCTTCACACACCACTACAATGCTATGCATGGCCCCTACACACACACACACACACCACTACAATGCTATGCATGGCCCCTACACACACACACACACCACTATATACAATGCTATGCATGGCCCCAATCCTTCACACACCACTACAATGCTAATAATACAGGTACAAATGTACACACATGAAAGCTGAATAGCTTCAACTGAGGGCTAATTGGACATTTCTCTAACGGCCACCTCTAAAGAAAGGGATCAGAATTAAGCAACGCCATAGCCACCTCTGTATCATTATAACAACAG